>NC_056743.1:652681500-652731652 GCF_019279795.1 Protopterus annectens
AAAAAAATAGACATCTGGTACTACCCAAAGCAATGTACGACGTAGTTAAAGTTTGTGCTGCCCAGGGCTGTCTTTGAGTTTGCCGCCCTTCCCCCGTCACAAAAATCGTGGTCAAATGTGGTCCCCCATACATGGCACCCTCCTGCAGCCATGCCAGTGTCCCATTACTTCGCTGTTTCACCCCATTTACCATAAACACTGTAATGTGCATACTGATTTACTTCTACAATTATTATTTGGATTTCATTTAAAACTTTTATTTTACATTTTATAGCACAAACACTAATAGACATCTGGTATACAAAGCAATACAGTCTCACAATGAAAATAGACTTAGCATTAAAACTTTTCTGCCCTTAAAACTCACATTCATTGAAACAACATTGGAACCCACATTCAAAGAAAATGCATCTGGCCAGTGGCACATAAAAATTACCTTTGGGCTGTTTTCAAATCATAGGCCCTCTTGCACATGAAACATACATGTGTTCTTTGATGCACCTTCCTGATTGTATTAAATTATATTCCTTGTATAATACAGCATACGTGTTAGAGTGTGTTTTAAATTTACTGTTTTGAACATTTTTCCAGTAAGCAAAAAAAAAAACGTATGAACCAATAATGACAAAACTGCCTAATTCAGAACATTTCCATCATAAAAGTCTACTCAAACTTCTGTCATTACAATCCATCAATATCAGTAAATATGCACAATCTCTGCAGAAGTAAAAGTCATCTAAATAATTCCACATTGAAGAGATCTGCAGCTAATGAAGAGGTTGCTGCTAGCAAACAACATTAAATTTCATTGTTTCATCTACAAATGAAGTGCCTGTTGCCCTTAAAGAAAAATTGCCTGTATTACATGATATTGCTTGTTTGTGTCTTTCGGCTTTTCCCGGTTAGGGGTCTCCACAGCGGAACTCCGGTCTGCTAATGATTGGCAGTAGATTTTTACATGCTGGCTTGCTGGGCCTAACACACAACCTTCAACGAAGGAATGCCCATTCACGCATGTTGCCACACAGAAGACGCTCTAACTGAGAATCGAACGGGCAATGTCTAACTGTGAGGCGACAACGCTACCGCAGCACCTGTGTTACATGATATGTTATATTAAAAAAAATGATATGCTAGTAATATTGCAATAGGGAGTGGATGGCAAACTGATAACAGGTTCATAGTTACTAGGTATCTCTGGTCTATATTAGACGTCGAACAATAAAAAGAGTGAATGCTCTTTTATCGAACACTAAAAGTTGAAAGCACTAAATGCCAAACACATGGAACGGCGATTTATTTTCCCAGAGAAAAAAATCGTCAGGCCATTTTCGGGACTTTGCCATTTCCTCTACTGTGGTGTGATTTTGGAGTTGGTATATTTAAGTGGGGGGGTTGGAATTTTTTTTTGCGGAGCAGTGATAAATCGCTATTCCATGTGTTCGACATTTACTGCTTTCAGTTTTTAGTGTTTGATAAAAGAGCGACGTCATGATATAGACCCAGTATCTCTGCCAATCGACGACATTCTCAGGATTACAGAAGCTACCCCCTTTAAAAGTACAACACAGTACAGTATCAGCTACATACTGTGGGAGTAGAACCCACAGCCTTCTGCAAAAAAGCAAGTATACTATCTGTTGTGCTACTAACAATGCAAGCAGATTTAGCATAATCTGCACTAAACTTCTCTTCCCCCTGAAGAACTTTGCAGCACAAAAAATCCTGGAAAAACAAAAATGTATTGGGGGGGACAAAGGCCTAAAAGCTGGGACACATTTTAAACATTGCTTGTATAATCTTAGAAAGTTGCTAGAATAAAACATTTTGGTGTTACCATGCATTTCCTGAAAGACAGGAAGACTGAAACTTAAACTTCTATAATTATTTATTTATTTATTTATTTTATTTATTTTACATTTGTTGACTAGGCTAGTCTAACTGGATACATGTCCATTTTCAGTAGAGGCCCGGGAAGAAAAGCTCCAAGCAGAAACAATGACAAAACAAAGAAATACAGTATAAAGAAATATTAAAGTGAGTAATGGTACAATTTTTTACATAAGGGTGAGGTCAAATTATACAGAGTCCTTTAGTAAATATAAGCTAAGAAAAAAAATACAAAGAGCAAAAATTTGAGAGAGAGCAATGAAGAATAATGAATGAGATTTAAAAATAAATTTTTTTTTTTTTGGGTTCAATAATAGAAGTCGCTTGAGTTCTAAAAAGGAAGATCTTTTACAGGTAGGCAACATAGAAAAGAGGAGTAGAGAAGTGAAGAGAGAGAGAGAGAGCAAGAAAGAGATATCAGTCAGGGTTGGAACAGGGGCAAAGCCAGTGAGTTTTTAGATATTCTTTAAGATGCTTCTTATAAAGAAGAGAGGAAGAAAGGTTGGAAAGTTCACTAGGGAGATGGTTCCAACTTTTCCCTATGATGTTGGTAAAAAGTGAGTCCCTAGCTTTGTTGCTGGATTTCATGGAAGAGACTAGGAGTTTATTTGCTGAGCATAGTATTGCAAGATTTTTGTAGGGGGTGATGAGGTTGGTGAAGATTGGGGTGTTATTAGGGTAGTAAAGGATCTTTTGGGTGATAACAAGTTGTTGAAAAAGTAGTTGGTTGTCCAGTTCTAACCATCCCAGCTGTTTGAGGTTATGACAGTGATGAGTTCTAAATGGGGAGCAAGTGGCAAATCTGGCTATGTTATTATAACTGGTGGAACGTTTGGAGAGGTTGGTTTTAGATAAATTGGTGTATATAGCTGAAGCATAGAACAGGGTGGAGATAAGGTGGGTCTGAGCAATAGTGATTTTGGCTACAGGGGTGAGGAAGGCTTTGATTCTGTAGAGGGTGCCTAGTTTTATGTTGACAGACTTAATAGTGGAATTAATATGGTCATCATAGCTAAGGTTGTTGTCAATTGTTACCCCCAGTAGACGGGTAGTAGTATCAGGGGATATTTTGGTTCCATTGTTAGAAGTTACTGTGAAGTGCAATTGAGGTGACTTATGAGTAGGAGTAAAGAGCAATAGTTTTGTTTTCTTGGGGTTGAGAAGAAGGCAGTGTTTCATGAACCAGTGTTCAACACTGTTAAATACTGTTTGGGTTAGGGACTGGAGAGAGGTTATGGACTTGGCTAAACAAATTAAGATGGAGTCATCAGCATATTGTATGGAGGTGGCTTGGGGTATGTTGGTATGTAGATCATTAATGAACAAAGAGAATAGAAGAGGTCCTAAGACAGAGCCTTGTGGTACTCCAATGTTCACAGGGAGGGATGAAGAAAGATTATTTTCCCAAAGTACTGCTTGCTGTCTATTATCTAGATAGGATTTAAACCATTGTAAAGTTTGAGGATGAAGTGATTGAGCTTTTAGAATATCAATAAGTATGTGATGGTTCACCATATCAAAGGCTTTTGAGAGGTCAATGAATAATGCTGAGGAAAAAGTGTTGTTGTTTCGATTTTTGTTAATGGTGTCAGAGAAAGATAGCAGGGCAGTTGTTTTGCTATGGTAAGGCCTAAAACCATGCCGGCAGTTGTCAAGTAAATTATTTTGGAGCAGGTGGTCGAGCAGTTGTCTGTGTATAAATTTTTCCATTATTTTAGCTAATGGAGAGAGTAAGGCGATAGGCCGAAAGTTGGAGAGTTCTGAAGATGGGCTACTTTTATGTAAGGGGATTATGTGGGAAACCTTCCATAATGAAAGGATTTTGCTTTCTAAAATTGTTCTATTTATAATGATGGATATGGGATAGGCAATGGCTTTAGCTGCAATTTGCAGGTATTCAGCTGGAAGACCATCAGCAGAAGGAGTACATGGCTTAAGTTTTTGAAGGAGTTTGCAAATGAGGGATGTAGGTACAGGTTGTAGAAGAAAGGTTGGTGATGGAGTATTAGTGGTATTTAGTGGGGGAGTGGTTGTGGATGGTAAAATATTAGCTAGGGATAGAATGGCATCAGTAAAATAGTTATTAAAAGCATCAAGAATTTGGTTAGAGTTATTTTGGTTGAATTCTGAAGGGGTAGGAGTTTTAGAGTGCCCAGGCTGAAGAAGCTTGTTAATGCCAGACCAGAATTTTTGTGGATGTTGTTGGTGGGTTTGTTGTAGGTGGAGGTAATAGTCTTTTTTGTCTTTGAGAATGTCTTTCTTGGTGGCATTTCTTAACTGCTTAAAGTAGAGGTGGTCTGTTGGGTTTCTGGAGGTTCTCCATTTGGCCCAAATTTTATTTCTGAGGAGGATCTTTTGTCTGGTTTGCTTTGTAAGCCAGGGGACAGTTTTAGTCCTTATTTGGGATGAGAGATAGGGGGCGTGGTAGTCAAAGGTTTGAAGAAATCTGGTATTAAAGTAGGTTGTTGCTTAATCAAGTTCAAGATAAAACAATGGTGACCAGTTGCATGCTTTAAGTTCATTTTGGAAACTGTCAGGGTTAAAGAATTTCTTGGAACGAGAGGTTTTAAAAATATTGGTGTTGGGGATGTAATTTTTTTGTTTGATGATATAGGTTAACATGTGGTCACTGATATCATCTGGAAGGGTACCTGGTTTATAAGAGTCAAGGTGACTGTTTAGAAGGATCCAGTCAAGGATGGTTTCTTTACTGTTTGGTTTGTGGATTCTAGTAGGTATGGTTATTATTTGTGTGAATCCATAAAGATTTATGTGATTGGTAGGACTGGTAGAATTACAGGTAGCCCAGTCTATATTAAAGTCACCTAACACAATGGTTTCTTGGGGTAGGTGGATAGAGAGGTAACTAAGTATTTTTTCAAGAGTATAGATGTTATTTCCTGGGTGGAGATAGGTGCAAATTAGGTAGATAGATTTGGAGCTATTTATTTGTAGTTTTGCAGTAAGGGTTTCATAATTAGTTTCTGAGGGTAGGGGCAATTTGAAGGGTGAAAGTTGGAGTTCAGAGTTATACAAAATGGCTACCCCTTCACCCTTTTTGGTTATCCAGTCACATCTCAGGATGGTGTATCCAGGAGGGGTGATCTCATGGTCCAGAGTTGAGGGCTTTAGTCATGTCGCTGAAATGCAGAGAATATCAAATGAGTGCACATCTAAGAGTGCATGTAGGTGGGTGATTTTATTATTAATGGTACGAATGTTGAGGTGAGCTATAAGGAGGGAGTTGGATGATCTATTTAGGGTGGAGATAGCTGGAGTAGTTAGGTCGGGTGGGTTATTGGTAATATCAGTGTTGGGGCCAGGGTTAGGATGAATATTGCCATCTAGTAGTGGGTAACGCTGTGGATATTGAACAAGTGTAAGGATTTTGTAGTAGTAGTTTGGGATTTTTTGATAAAGAAGTAAGTAATATGGGTAGATCTATGGTACTTTGGAAGTACATGGATGGAGGTAGAGGTCATGTTCCTATGGTTGAGGGAGTTAATGAGAGAAACAGATAAAGTTTCTTGGAAGGGGTGGTGATGTCCAGGAAGGGAAAAGTGTTCAATGGAGGTTAGTGTGTATGGTATTGTAAGAGAAGCAAGAGTTGTAATTAAGAGTAACAGGTTAGTATGATAATACTTAAGTGTTGGGTCCATTTGGTTGTGTAGGTAAGGTGTTGGAGTTTGTTGAGTGAAGGAGAGAAATAGAATAAGGGAAAGGAGGGAGAAGGAGAAAAGTGCACTATGAGGAAGAGAAGGTTAATGGTAGAAGAGTACAGTTAAATGAAATAAATGTGGTTTAAGAGGGAAAAACTGAAAATATTAGTAATGGAGGGTGTTCTGTGAAGAGGTTAGGGAGTGGGCTTGGAAAGAGGTAATAAACTAATTAGTGTGATATAGAGGTTGGGGGTGGGATTGTTAGGTGGAAGTAGGTAGTGATAGGAAGATCATGGGTGGGGTTGTGGCTACAGAAGTATATGGCTAGGAGCACTGGGGGTGGGTCGGAATTGGGGCTAGGGGAATGGAACGGGAAGAACAGGTCAGTGATGAATGGCAGCAAAAAACAATCAGTGGGCTGCTGACTACTGGGAGCAGTAGGTGGGAAGAGTAGGTATGGGGGAGGAAGAACAGGGAAGGTACAGGATACAGAGGTACAGTAATAGTGAAAAAATAGTGAAAAAAAATATTTAGTGAATTCAGTTCTCAATGATTTGCCAGAAAACCACAAATTGTAAGAGAAACACAGACCAAATGTATGAGCAAACATTTCATATACTCTGTGAAACTTTGGACAGTTGAGAGCTATGGACTTCACTCCTTGAATCACAAGTGGTGGCATGGGTGGAGAATTCAGGATCTTGCCCCTTGTACAAAAGGTACAGGGTTTAAGCCTGGGTAACCCTAAACACCAGTTATAATTAACTGGGGCATTTTACACACAGACACATGAACACACACACACACACACACACACACACACACACACACACACACACACACACACACACACACACACTTTTCAACTGAATCTGCAAAACTAATCCAACTGCACATAAGAATCATGGCACACTTCAATACAATGCTTGTCTCTCTCATAAACTGTGAATGAACACTTACAATTGTACTTGTCTCGTTTCCAGCACACTGAACCTGGCAAATGCTTGTCTTGTTGTGCAGCACATAACGCTTCAATGCAAAGCCCAAAATGCAGCAATAATTCCAGCATATACAACTGCAGATAAGAATCACAGGCAGACAGAATATATGTCTGTGCATGTGACCGGAAAGAACGGTTCCATTCTTAAAAAAGTAACAGCTAAAGTGCTGAATTATTTACTCTGTTCTGAAGAAAACAGTACTAGTGCAGTAGTCCCTTTTGTTTTCTTTTTTTTTCCTTACCTGAAGGAGCCGGGGAGATAATTGACTTAACAGAGGACTGGTCCAACTCTGCAGCTCTCATAGTATGGCTCGGCAGATCCTGTAATTAATTTAAAGTAAAAAACAGCTGCCTAGTGCCTACTTGAGACAAGAGAGTCATCCTCTCCACTGCTCCATTCATTGACCCTCTTCTGCTGACTGCTGCAACCATATTACCTTACCAAAAATGTAAACAGAGAGTACACACCCCCTTGGGCCCAATCCTGAAGGCTGGCTGTCTGCCTTGTGAAGCTGACATCATTGCACACACCCTGCATGTGATGACGTCAGGAACAAATTCATCAAAAAAAAAAAAAAAAAAAATGGGAAATTCGGAAATTAAAGGGGCCACTTGGGAATTTGTGTCACCCCAATATTTATTTTACCCTCAAAACCAGTATTTTCAGAAGAATTCAGTACGGTTGAGAGGTGTGAAATCATGCTATTCTGATGGATTGCTTGGTGCACTACTCTGTTATCTGTGGTGTTGTCTTGGAGTGGTTTGTCTCCTACCTTTCTGGATGCACCCAGAGAGTGGTGTCTGGAATTAACACCTCTTCCTCCCATCCCCTCAGTTGTAAAATGCACAGGGTTCCATTCTTTGGAGTTTGTTATTGCTTACTATCTACCTATTGCTGTTAAATATTTGTTTTAAAAGGTTTGCAGTATCATTGTTACGTTGTTCACACACACATATTTATCTCTCATTCCCTAAGGAGTTTGGGTCAACCATTTCTTGTTTAACTCATGACTTAGAACTAATCCATGACTAGATGGTCAGTGATAGGCATAAGCTCAACGTCTCTAAGACTGTGGCTTTGGTGGCTCATGCAACATTTAAGGATTCTAGTCTTCCTATTTTGCAGGAATTCTATTCTTCCTATTTGGCCCAGATGTTTTAATCAGGGTGAAAAAAATTGTGTCTGAGGTGCAAGATTCAGTGTTATAATCGATGACAGACAAGCACTAAAAGATTACATTTTGGCAGTGCTCAGTTATCCTGTTTCCAGATGTGAAATATCACCTTGATCAAGTATCTCATTCCAATCAGTTATCTTCCTACCTAGTGCATACTATAGTCTATTCCTCTCATTACTATAATGCCTTGTATGTAGGACTTCCAGACTCTGATCTTGCATGATTACAGGTGGTCCAAAACTCTGCAGCTTTGCTACTTACTGGGTTCTCTAGATATCATCATATTTTGCCAGATTTGCAGAGTCTGCCCTGGCTTCCTATTAAACAATTAGCTTATGGCTGACATGTTTCCTTTCAATTAAACCACTTCAGTGTACATTTGTCATAATCTGTTAATTTATAGTAACTGTTTTATTACTTGTTTATTTTACATATTCACTGTTATCATTCTTGATTAATGTGCAGTACTTGGGTTCAGGTACTTAAATAAACATGAACTTCTTAACTTGTTCGTTTTACTGTTTTATTTAAAGATCAAAGTTAAATCAAACCTGAGATTAAGATTGGATAGAATAGCTGATTGTGATTTTTGACTTTACATTCTTAACAATTGCAAGCTATTGAAAGTTAAATGCAAGCACTGATTGACACAAGGGGATAGTTAATTAGTACTGTATACATACATAATTATATAATGGTTGTAGTCAGAACCTAAATAACAAGTGCACCATGCATGTGAATTGCACAGAATATAAAAATGAAAATTGGTAAATAATTAAGATTTGATCTATAAATCTCAAGAAAGAAAAGCAGAGAGAGAGAGAGGAAGCGAGGAGAGGTGAGAACTGGGCATTATGGTACACAGATTATTAGTGGCTTTAGAGAAGAGGGAGGAGCCAAGCTTTACTTTGTATAACTGGTCTCTGAGAAAAATCTTTGAATCATTGGGTGGTTGTGGACTGGCACCTGTGTTTATTAAGTGGGATGGTAAAATAATGTAATCAGATAAGACTGATGAAAAGGGCACCTTTTAGGTTGCCTATGCCCATATTGCTTTGGATGCCTTCTATCATGGTCCAATTTGCAGACAAAGTGCTCTTTCCTGACTTGAATCCTTCCTGATTTTGTTCAAGTAAGTGGTATTTTGGCGGGTAAGTGGTTAGTTGCCTGCATATGATTTTCTTAAGGATTTTACAAAAGTTGTCAGCATAGAGATTGGCTGTAAGTGAAGAGAGGGAGAAGACATACCATTTTTGAGAACTGGTCTGATCAGCACTTATTAACAAATGTCAGGCATGGTGTTAGAAGTCACATAATAGTTATAGATGTGGAATAGAGGAGTGATGATATAGTCTCTACAGTGATATAAATTCCATGGTAGAGATTATCTGATTCTGTGGGGAGGGTCAATAGAAATATGTTTAACTGTCTTAAGACAGATTTCACTGAGATCTTTAATTTGGAGGGCAGGAGTCCTCAATGGGACAGCATGAGAGGATGGATTGTAAGGCTGGAAGGTTAGTAAATTTTCTGAGGAAGTTGACTTGGAAGTTTCTTGACCTCTTGCTGGAACTGTTTTGGGGAGTGTGGAAGTAAGGTTTGCTTAGAGGTAAGACATTTGGCTTTGTGTTGTCATATTGCTTGTTTTAGTTATCTTATGTAAAATGATGTAATGAACTCTAGATTCTTCCACTGGAGTCACTTTCCAGTTTATGACTCATTACATATTAGCGTGATGGCTTTTAGAATTTTAGTGAATCATTCTTTGTTTTGTTTGAGAAGTCTGGTAACTAAGGGAAAGTAGGTATTTTGGATAAAGAGGATACGTTGTGATAGGCTTTTGCAAGAGTTAAGATTGTGGAGGTTGAGAATATGACCATCATATATCTACATTAGTTCAGAAAGCCTTCTATCTAGATCATCTGATTTCAAAAGACATCTCCGCTACTTTTAAAGAAATCCTAATTCCCCTTTACTTGTATTTCATCAGACTGCTTATTGAATATTATTCCCTTTTTGGCATGTATTTCCCTCAGCATAGTAGTCATCTTGACAGTCCTCTGATGTTACCTAGCTAAAAAGATCAGTGGTCTCAAAAATCTTAGTTATAAGGCTGGACTGGCATCTCTCTCTATTTCTCTCTCTGTACTCATTTTCGTATACATTTTGTTGCACAGATCTTTGTCTAGCCTGTTGAGCAATGAAGGATACCCCCCCTTAGAACTTCTTTCTACTCTTTTTCAGGAAAAAAGATTCCTAAAATACTTGGTCAAGGGAACTAAACCTTCACCAACAGAATAAGACATGCTTACATGATGGACTCATACCTCAACATATCCCCAGTCACTGTAATACACTTTTATTATATTTCAAGCGAAGCAGAAACCTTTTCCTTTCAGGGTAAACCTAGGTAATTGGTTGGGCAGCCTCAAATTCTCCCTCACACTATGTTTGATTACCCTCCTTGTGGCTGGAGGGAACTTTTGAATATGTTTATTGTGACTTACTGGCTAGGCTTGTAATAATCTGTAGACTGATTGCCTAGTACTTATGTTTGTGTGTGTGTGTGTGTGTGTGTGTGTGTGTGTGTGTGTGTGTGTGTGTGTGTGTGTGTGTGCGCGTGCGCGCATGTGGGGGTATCAGTGAATGTATGTTAATGCTAACCTGCCGATGTGTATGCCTCTCTTCTGAAAATAACAAATTGCAGTAGTATGACACTTGAGCAAATATGAAGTATAAATAGTGACTTCAAGTAGGAACACAGCCTTAGACATCTGGTACTCATGAAGGAATGCAATCTACGCACACACACACACACACACACACACACACACACACACACACACACACACACACACACACAGAGTTATGCATTCATCACAGGCCCATTGAAAGTTACCCACATTGACAGTCTAATAGACATTCATCTTCAGTCTTTGTCACCTGGTCAGTGTTACAGATAGCTGTTGTAGACCAAGTACAGGGCAGAAGCCAAATGACAGCCTAGAAATCGGTAATCTCAGACATAATGTGTCATGTTTAAAATGTCAAAAACACATAAATCATTGCAAAATATTTAACATCTAAACAATGCAGAAGTACTGGTAAAATAACATGCTTTTCCATAAACACCAAAACAATACATTGAGCTTAAAATACCTAATCATTAGATGAAGGTTAATCATGTTTATACAAATAGGAAATTATTAGGAAAAGATGGGTCTGTGCTGTTCACTCTTGTCTGTATTGAATTACATAAGGTTCTTGAGAAACAGGAAGCCATCAAGGGTGTGGTTGTGTGCTGCACTAGAGCATGTTTTAGTTCAGCAGAATAGTTTGGATAAAATGAGTAGTGTTCCTCCCTCAAAAATATATGGCATTCCTTTTTTATTAGGTTGCATGTTACTGCCAAAGTAGTCTCCCTAGTTTTTCCTGGTTTCTGGTATCAAATTACAGCTACTTGTGCAAAACATGTAGAAAAATTAAGATCCATTTTAGTATACAGAAGACATGCACTCTAAACCGCACATTGCAGCATTTCTATGCAATGTATTTGCATTTGGGATTAACCTTTAAACACTAATAGATGTTATCACATATCGTTCTGTGTGACATGCAGATAATTTTAATTATTTGTTTTAAGTTCAATTGCACAGGTAAATGAAATGTATAGAAAACTACACAAACACACACACACAGTGATGGTATGAAGTGGTTTGCTCCACAAACAACATGCTGTTAACAAGATGGCAAAAACTGAGAGGGATTCCAAAAACATGTTATTTTTTACACTTTATTGCAAGAATAGGTCTCCATGAGCCCTCATACAGTGTAAGAAATTATCACAGAAGCCTATTCCAGGTTACTTGGTCTTGCTATTCCACAACACATTTTAAATTTACATTGACATTGAACATCAATGTAAAACTTCGAAATATCAGAGTTGGTTAAGTGGCACATTGCAGAATAACAGCTCCACTTGTACACTGACACTGGTATTGCAAACATTATATCGTAACTTTTTAACTTCCATTTTGTACTGTGAGAACTCCGGTCTCTGTAACACCAGATTCTTTGTATAGTATGTAAATATGTAAATGTGACTTAATTTGTTTAAACCTGATTGGTTACCAGATTCTTAGTATAGTATGTAAATGTGACTTAATTTGCTTGAACCTAATTGGTTAGCATCTCAGGCTGGTATTATCCCCACCACCAAGCACAACAGGATAGACCCACCTCCTTAGCTAATTCAATAAAGGTTTAACCCACCAATCCAAGACCAATAGGAGGGTCCTGAGTGGTACACACCCACTTACGTTGTGCATAAAACCAAGTAAACTTTGAATGTAACTTAATCATCTAAGCAGCGCTCATTTGCCATTAAAGCTTTTTGAAAAAGTAGGATTGAGATCATTGTGTTTTCCTTTTCTTTCTTTCCACTGAATATAGGACCCCGGCCATCTAATTCAGGCTGGTTTTGGTCTATATTTTCTCTGTACTTCATCTGGGCAGTCTTTATCAAGACTCCAGAAACACCCAGATTTCAGCTTTAAAGATCCATTAAAAGCACCCAGAAATGGCAGCATTAAACGAAAAGTTCAAGTCTGCATAAGAGTCTGGGATATACAGTCTTTTTAAGACACCCTTAGCTACAATCTTTTTAAAGACTAATCCGAACCATGGATAAAAAACAGGGGGCCTAAGTCTTATTACCCCAGGATCCAGACAGAAGGGCACTCAAAGGCATCCTAGCCTAACCCACACTTACAAGTAATCCTCCACTTACAAATATTATATTGTGGAAAAACTATATGCCTGCAGTACCAGCACTGACATACAGGCAGAGCAGCACAGCACTCTTTCTGAACTATTGTGGGTATATGAAAGTACTTGATCGACTAAAGACCATGCTCATATTATCAATGTTCTTCATCAGTCATCCTCTTTATAAAGGGATAATGACTTATAATGCTTTTCTAGCAAAGTTGAACTGTTCCTATTGCAGTCCACATCATGCCAGAACTGTAGTGCCATGCCTAGTAATGCATGTATAACAGAATTTTCTGCAGCTCAGAACATTTCAGCATTGTAATGCTACATTCATAGCAGAATTTGCCCTGGTAGGCATGCAGTATGATGGCTGATATACAGGTAGAGGTGTGGGGATGTCTCTTTTCACAGGATTTTGACATTTATGCTGCAGGCTTGACATTTGTCAGATTATGTCATACATAAGTAATTAGCTTCATTTGCACTGGGTGTTTTATAAACCCATTATCTCATCTCATCTTGGTATAGTAAGTATCCTGTATAGCTCAGAATTCATGCATCATCAGGTATTCTTGGTTGCACTCTTCTATTATGACAATTTACTAGGGTGTGGGGCTGTGTTTTACATTAGAAGTAGCAGCATTATAGGATGGTAGAGGCCCTCCACAACAGTGCACCAACTGTTGTGGAATCCAGTCCATAATGCAGGCCATCCAATATTAAAAATTGTGTGTAGATATTTTACAATAAGCAGAGCTTTGCTATTGTCTAGACATTTAGTTGAGTCTGACTTTTCGTGACCTCAAGATCATTAGCACACAAGGCTTGGCTGTCATAAACTGCTTCTTTAAATATTTACGGATTTTATTTATTACTCCAGTAATGCTGTTAACCCATCTTAGCCTCTGCTGCCTGCTTCTTCTCCTTCTGCTTTTAGTCTTTCACAACATCAGTGTTTTCTCTTGTAAATTCTGCTTTTGCTTTATGTGACCCAAGTATTTAAATTTCAGTTTTACTATCAGACCTTCCAATTAACATCCTGGGTTTATTCCTTAAGTATTGACTGATCTGATCAAATGTTTTCTACAATACCACAGTGTAATAACATTAATTTTCCAGTAGGCAGGATTACTTACAATCCAGTCCCCATAGCCATCTGTTATTATTGAGAAAAACTTAGCGTCAGCTATATGGACCTTTACTGAGAATGTAATATCTACGCCCTTTAACATTCTATCCACATTTGGGATAGATTTCCTGTCAATAAAAATCTGTCTTTTAGTTTCATGGCTGCATTCACCACCTACAGAGATCTGTGAATACAGGAAAATAACATTTGTACTGCCTCTATTTATTTTGCATGTATTTGAAAAAACTTAGTAGTGCACATTCAGCTTTTACCTTCATCAACAGGTTCTTAAACTCTCCTTCATTTTCTGTCATGAGAGTGATATCATTTGCATATCAAAGTAACTCTTTTTTTGGTATTGGAATATAAACTGACATTTTCTAATCCGCTGGTGACTGCCGTGTTTTCTAAGTTTGTTTCCAAATTTCAAGAAACACTTTAGCAGCATAATTTTGCAGAACTGTAAACAATTCAGCAGGAATTACATCATTTCTTGCCCCCTTACTAGAAGAATTTCTAGGGCCCATTTGACTTCACTATCCAGGATATCTGACTCTAGAGCAGATAACATAACATTATACATGTCAGTGACATGTATATTCTGCATATATCTGCCACCACTTCTTAACATCTCCTTGGTCCCTGTCATCTCTTCCTTTTATCATGCCCATTTTAAGTTGGAAGTTTCCCGTAATACTGCCAGTCGTCTTGAAGAGATCACTTGTCTTTTCCATTCTATTATCTTCTTTCAGTTTTTCGCACTGCCTTATCTCTTCCTGCTGTTTTTTTTTAATTCTGCATTCAATGTGACATGTTTGCATATTGTTATTTGCTGTCCTTTCTTCGGCCATTTGTAAAGCTTTCACAGGCAGCCATTTTGCCTTCTTAATCTTCTTTTTGTTTGGAATTTCTTTTTTTGTTGCTATCTACTGGGCAGCATCTCATACTTCTGTGCATAGTTTTTCAAGTTCTCTATCCACCAGGTGTAATTCCTTAAATCTCTTCTTCATCTCCATTACATATTTATTCGGAATACTTTTTTTTATTTTTAAACAAGGTACATATTTATTAAATTGTCACTTATGACATAGCCAATCATACATTTATATAAATGAAAACAAACCATACTGACATAATCTTAGTTGCAAGCATCATACATCTCAAACCATATTGGCATAATTTTAGTTGCAAACATTATACATCACTTACAATCTACCCAATCACTGTCAGTCAGACATTGCATAGCTCATTGAAATCCTGCCTTCTTTTTAACCTCATTCTCTCCTGTATGTATTGTTCCCACAATTTCCATTTTTTCCTGTGTAATTTGCTCCTACCCTTTTCTAAAGATCCCAATTCCAGTTGTTTTATCTTTGTTAATATACTCACTACTTCTAGTACAGTTGGTTTAGACTTTGATTTCCATTTTCTAGTACTGATTTTTTGGCAACCACCATAATTAGACTCAGCAAGGCCTTACTATGTTTAAGCAATTCTGATTCTGCATCATAGCTCAGAAAAATAATTTCCCTAGATACAGCAATTTGCTACCCAGTATCTCTGATAGAGCAGTTTGCAGGAATCTTTAAAGTCTTCTAACTCATTATACTCCCAGAAAATATGTTCCCAATTACCTCTTTCCTCCCCATCACCCTGTCTACCTGAGGAACATTTCTCTGGAGTCTACTTGGAGTACATCCTGCCATTGTTTCTTGGTGAATTGCTTTTACAGTTTCTCTTTCCAGTCCTTTCTAACTTCCTCTAATTGATTCCTGTAGTTATCATGCAATATTTTATTAAGACCTACTAATTAGATCTTTTTTAGATTCTACTATATCACTACCAGTGCTGGTCTTTCACTTAGGATCCCCCTATTCCTTTCTATTTGCCTGTACTCAGACATCAATCCTTGATAAGGGAAGGCAATCTCTAGATGTAGTCCAAATGTATTTTTGTTATGTTCCCATTGTATTACCTTTCCCACTCTAACTATTTGCTCCCAATACCTTGGTTCCTTTGCCAGTTTTCTCCAGTAAATTCCAGCCTCTCTTGCCTATTCTCTGTACCCGTAATTGCAGTCATCCCTTTTGGCAGAATTTCCTTTCTCCATTCCCTTGTTGGCTTAGTTCTTAAAATACTTTCTGCTGCTTTATGAATATAATAATCTGTATGGTTATTGTTATTCTGATTAAGGATCTGCATCCAAAATCCCAGTCTCTCTGTATTTCTTGAGTTTCCCCCAAGTTTCATTATCATCCCCTTCCACTTTGAAGTATAGCTTTCTATTTGTGCTGTGTAAAGAATCTTTAACTGTGTAGCTCTGAAATACCCTTTCAAATCAACTAATCCAAAACTGCCTTGTTCTATTGGAAGGATCAACTTATCTCACTTGACTCTTGCCCTCTTCCCCTCCCAGATAAAATCCTTCAACTATTTATTAATTGCTGTCCAAAACTCCTCTGGTTGATAAAAAATATGCCTGACCTGTGTAAATAACTAAAGGGACTAAAAACATTTTCACTGCTTGTACCTTGCTATCTATATCCATAAAACAGAGCTTCCGGTTTCTCAGTTTTTGTATTATCTTGTGTTTAGTCTCATCCCACATATCCTCAGTACTAAGACACATGGTGCAGTAAGTGCTGTCTATTTTTGTCTTGTTTTTATTCCTCTTCCAGATATAGAAAACAACTTGAATGCTTTCAGAAAATATCATTTACATTTTTCTTTCAGTGGTAAAGATTATGTTTGCATTGCTCTTTTTATCAGCTTGTCTCCATTGAAACATGAGAACCAAATACACAGTTGCCTTCAGCTACAAGCTTTTCATGTTGGACTGTGAACATTTGTTTGCTAAAGGAAATTTTTTCATTATATTCAGTAGTCTTTTATTTACTAGCTTCCACTAAAAACTCATTGTTAGATCAAGAAGGGGCATTAATCTAGTCCTTCCTTTTGGAAAATATATGAAAAAGCATATCAGTTCTACTTATATCATGATCTGTGTACTTTTACAACCAGTCCTTCATTTCAGTAACCCAATATTGCAGTCTATTATGTTTGTCCAGGTTTTCTTCTCTTTTTACATTGCAGTGTCTACATTTCTTAAGGCTGAACAAGGAGAAAGAAAGAACAAAATATAGAAGGAAAAAAAGAGGACACCTGTTTAGTATCCCTATAATATACAAAAGTAACTGGAAATACTGTACTAAATAATATGCAGTATATATCATATTTTATAAAAATACTGTTAAGAACAAAAATTGTTTTACTTACAGATACCTCTTTTCTTCCTCTTCCCCTCTCATAAATGCTTTTATAAATATTAATGACATGAAGATAGGGCTTATATGCTTTGGAGTCCCCTACAAGGTTAACAAAACCAAAAAGGCCAGTATTTTCAGGTTTTCTTGTTCAGCAATATTTCACAAATGTGCTTGATGCCTTGTAGTCCCACATTTGTTCATTAATTCCTGAGCTGCTGATTTTCTTCCTGATGATCTCTATCTCCCAACTCCAGTATGCGGTCATCTCAGATGTACTACTGGTTCTTCTATTGAACTCCTGTGCTTTTTCTCAGTCTCTCAAGAGTTTTCCTTCAGAACATTAAAAAAGGTTTCACTGGCATAATCTCTCTATGAGTTTTATTGTCAGAAGGATAAGAAACAGAGTCTCCTTCTGATTGATAGCCTACTTTTTGTTGGACATACTTTTGAATGTCCTCCTTCGTATGTTCTGCAACAAAACTGTTCCAGACAAGCTATTGCTAGGACCTACCTACTATCTACCTTATTCTATCCTACCCCATGTTCACCAATCTCAAAAAATCAAACTTCAACAAACTAGAATCATGTTACCCCAAGATAGCTAGATTTGCCACAAAGCTGTGCCATAGAACCCATCATTGTCTTGCACCAAAACAACTCAAATGGCTAGAGTTCTCCAACCTACTTAACCCTAAATCAACTTACCATAGCCTATTCCATAGTTCACATACCAGACAAATGTCCATCCCTACAGTTCATACTTCAAATTCACCTCAACTGCTGGACTCTACGATCCTCTGAAAAATGACTACTCAAAATTACTAAATTCAACAATAGCTTTGGAGACTCATTATATTCTAACTATGTATATTCATCATGGAACTACACCCCCCCATAACATACTAAACACAGGAAACCAGCACACTTTAAAAAACTACTGAAATCCCACCAAAATGACAATTGGTTATGCTCCTGCTCCTCCCCAGGCTGAACCGGTTTCACCCCTCCTAACCCAGCCCACCCTCTTTTCCCACTCTCCACTTTCACTATATCAGTTTTCTTTCTGAACCTATGGAAATATAAGGACTACAAGTACAACAGAATTAAACAAAACATTGTGCAGTACCAATCAGACATTTCTGTATTACAATTCCACTGTATGCTAAACCTATCACTACAACACTGAAAAGTGCTACTGTTTCAAATGATTTTTTCCTTATTAAGTTACTCTCAAAATATGTATTCTGTGAGCTTTTTGTGTGTTTACTATGTGATTTTATTTTTCTCTGTTTCATTAATGTTTAAATACTTATTGACTATTACTTACGATTTATTTACTTATTATGTTATGTTATATGTTGAGCTTTTCTCCTCAAGCCTCTGCTGAAAATGGGCAACTTGCCCAGTCAGACCTCCCCAGTAAACAAATGTTAAATAAATAAATAAATAAATAAAATAAAAAATGTCTTTGACCTTCCAGGAAAAAATATTCTGAAAATAGCTGGATATAGCAGCTGGAATATTACACCTGCCTGTCGACATTCCCTGATAACTGAAATATATTTACTCTTTTTCTGCCTAGAGTACAGTGAGTAATAATTTTCTGCAAACACTCTAGTGCCTCTGTTTTGTCAGGATCAACTTTTTCTACTGGTAGGATTGCATCTTTACTATTGGAGGTCTTGGCTGCTTTCTGAAGGCTACATTTGGAGTATACACACTATGTGCCCTTTCAGTTAACAACTCCTGCAGTGGAATACCAGTCCAGTTGCTAATTTGTGCATTCGTAAAATTAAGACAGTCCTTTCCTTCTAGTTTCTCTGATAACAGTAAAAAATTTCAGGTTTTCCCTATGTGCTCTGTCATCTAATTCTTCCACTTTTTGAAACACCTTTTCTTGAACAGTGTCATACTGGGACAGCCTTTTCTTCATTTCAACCTCTTATTTTTGCAGTTTTATCACCTGAATACCTCATTAAAGCTTCTTCCATTTTTTACAGCCTTTTGTTATATGAGTTGATACACTTCTTCAGAGTTTTGTTTATTTTAATGAGTTTTGAGCACAACTGACTTATTTTTTTCTTTGGATTACTAGAAGTCATGTCTTGCGCCAAAGCTGCAGCTTGAACTACTTTTTGCTGTACAGCTACAGGATTCTTCCCAGCCAGTGTTTTCTCCTAATCTTTTGTGGTTGATTTTCTTTCAGGTTCTCTAAATTTCTGCTTTTCTGGCATCCAGGCAGTGCACTTACTAGCCAGTAACTAAAATTTAACAACTAAACCAGATACTGAGGTGTAAGCAACACGCTGTAAGAACACTATTCATTCTAAAAATGCATGTCACCCAGGGGACATGATGGAAGACAAACACCAAAAGGAAAACATGCAAAATTGAATATGCAAAATATCACAAGGCAAAAGAAATGCTGCTAATGCATTTAATGCAGCTCAAACCCATAACAATAACACTAATCCATAATTAAGTGCTTTCGTCCCACTTAAATTTATCAGGAGTTCATCAGAATACAGAAATTTGCAGCAACAATTCTAAAAAAAATATATATATATATATATAAAAGCTTCCACACTTAATTGATTATTTAAAAAATACAAGATGAATTAATTATACATGAAGAAAACAGAACTATACATGAAACAATGAATCTGAAAGTGCAAAATCTAGCCTTTATAAAACAAAAACATTTTTAAATGCTTAAAAAGATCCAGTTCACAAATTTATTAAAATTCATTATAATTTAGATGACCTAAGCTTTAAAACAAGAATAATTGACACATGCTTATTCATTCCTGGCTTAACAGTTGCCTGCAATTTAAGTTGCCAGAGCAATTCTTTATATTCTAGTCTGGTTTAATCAATTTACCTTCCATCGTGTTCCCTAGATGACACACAGTTTGAGGATGAATAGTAACTGAAATTTATCCAAAGTAACAAATTCACTGTCTCTCTCTACTGAGTTTCTGTTTTCACACTGGGAGAGCTGAAATTAAATTGTTTTGTAGTGTACAGCCATCTTGGAAGTCCATTATGAGTTTAATTATGATTTGAAATGTATCACTCCATTCTGCTGGGAATAGAACTAATGTGTGTGTGTGTGTGTGTGTGTGTGTGTGTGTGTGTGTGTGTGTGTGTATATATATATATATATATATATATATATATATATGATATATATGATGAGAAATGTGTGACAGATACATGAAATAGAAATGGTAATTATTCTGCCCTGTGATTACAAGATTTGTGACTATTCTTAGGCCAAGAAGCTAAAGACACAAGACAGCAATTAGTTGTTGTGTCTTTCGGCTTTTCCCGGTTAGGGGTCGCCACAGCGGAACTCCGGTCCGCTAATGATTGGCAGAGTTTTACGTGCCGAGTTGCCAGCCTTGACGCACAACCTTCAATGAAGGTATGCCCATTCACGCATGTCTCCACGCAGAAGACGCTCTAGCTGAGAATCGAACCAGACAGCGTCTTACTGTGAGGCAACAACGCTACCGCAGCACCACCACAGCAGCACAAGACAGCAATTAGTGAAATCTATAAATAAGATGGTGCACAAGACTCATGAAGGCAAACACATCACATGAGTGTGAAACTCTGCTTCATTACATCTGTAATTTTATGTGGAGAGCATAAATAGCTGAATAAAAAGTCAGAAAAGTCATGAGAGAGCTATCTTGGAGCTTGTGTTGTATATTGTGATGCACAGGCCTGAGTTCTCTGCACTTTCTTTTTCCATGTGATATGTTTTGAAAATTCAACCAGTTTAGTTTAGGGTTCAGGTTTTTTTTTCAGTTAAGAATATCTGGGTGAAAAATCTATCTGTAGACAGCTGTTTTTATTTCATGTCATCTATTTCTTCAAATTGTTACTTCCTGTTTTTTTCTGTGTGAGTTCATACCTTAACATTTAACAGATAACTGCCCTGCTTAACTCCTCCTTTCTTGAGTAAACTGTTTTATTTACTCACTCATTCCAGAGAACTATGACAGGCCTCTTGTCGTTGTGCCAGCTGACTTTTGCAGCTTATGCTGTACAATATAGTGATAACAGCATGACTCATCATGATATGCACACAATGAAGGGCAGAAAATGTTAATATGGCCGCATGGCGTGAAGGTGTGAAAGGCATGAGATGATTGTACTAGGTACATCTTTCGTAACTTTGAGAAGAAATAGGCTCTTTAGCATCTCCATCAGCTACAAAAGTAACATATGTTTTAAGATGCCCTATTAGGGTCATTGACCATCCTATGCATGCTTAACAGGTTCTCATTTGAGTGCACAAGACTGAGGGGCATACCTCTCAACTGTCCTGATTTTTGCCTTATATTTTTGGTCAGTTATTTATAAAATTTATGGTTTTCTGGCAAATCATAGAGTATTGAAGTCACTAAATAATGATATGCATTTAAGATTCAGACTTCATATCCTCCAGAAAAGGCATGCTAGCACAAATACTGTTATTTTTGCAACTTTCTAAGATTATAAGAGAAATATTTAAAATCTGTCTCTATTTTTGGACCTTCATCCCCCATTATTTTAGTCTTTGTCCAGATTTCTTGCCCTAACAGGTTGAAGGGTATGCTGAGAGAGCATCTTAGCTTGAGATGAGAAGTGTAGAAACAGCTATTTAGTCACATTCATTAGGTGCTGCCCTATTAGCATAAATGTCATGCTCAAAGCCTCTAATTTATGTAATATAATCCTCAGTGTGGCTGCCACAAGTCTCCTCATGCTTTGAAAGATTACTGTGTGTGTCAGTCTCCAAGGCTGCAATCACAGATGCAGAAACTTTCTTCATTAGGAACTACATGTCTTTAGGAAGTACTTACTTTGCTGCTTCCACCGAAATCATTTGGTTAGAACTGCATAAGCAGTGTGCTTTTTGAAGTGTTTGATAATGTTTGTAATTTACTTCTGCTTTTAAGTGGAGTAATGTGTGTGTCAAAGCAAAAAGGGGTTACCTTGGGCCAAATGCAGTTCAACATTAACATTCCATGGCATACACTTTGTTACTAGGTTGCCTTCCCAGTGTTAAACATGGTAGAAATGCATTTATACAGTTGCCATTTGTGTATGCTTTTGTTGTACGAGACTGTGCAGAGGCTGTTGTTAAGCCATTAGTAGAGGTTAGCCCCGAGTAGGTTAATTCCGGTTCTATACATCTTGTCACATATGTGCTATACTAGCAGTGTGTGTGTAGGAATTTTGTTTGGTGGGCAGAGAAAGGACACTTCCCAGTACAGAGAACTGCTAGATACAACAACGTTCTGTAGCATAGGTAAATGGAAACTGGGGGAGTGAGGGGTGTGCTATAGCTTAGGTATATGTATTGGAAGCTGTCATGTAAATTATGAAATCCACACCCAAAAGGGATAATGTCACTAATTATGACCTAGACACAGCTGTGGGACACAAACACACAATAGGTCTAAGTTGCAGCTTAACACACACTGCAGTGAAATGCACACCTTTCATTCAGTGAAGGCGGCACCTGTACTGTATCTTCAGGCAATCTGCCTTTGATACGAGTTTCTGTTCATTTCTGCAACCATTGTTCTTATCTGTATCGATATTCATCATAGCCATCTCATGCATATAACCCTGTGCTCTCAAAGGCATGCTTTTGGAAGGTCAGTCATGTCACTTTCACTTAACACATTGCTGGAGGCCATTTTCTGATAGCATTAGCTACAGGTGGACACTCCATGTATGTTTTACTACCTTTTTGCTTAGGGATCACAGTGTTTTACATGTGTATGAACAATGTATATGTGTATATAGAAGTGTGTATATTTGTGTGTGTTACCAATTACAGAGATATTTTTGGGGCATTTATCTGCAGTGCACAGAACAGTAGGCTATATGAGGATGTATGCATTAAAAGCACTAATACACTTATTCTTATATAAGTTATTTTCTCCTTGTATAGCAGGATGTCTGCAAAACACAATCGCGGAAATACCTGTTGCTGCATGTAGAGAATGGGATCTTGCTGTAGGCCCTCCAACTCCATGGTCAGTGGATGATTGTTTATGATAAATCAGACCAATCATATCATGACTGTGCCTGGCAGGATGTGCTGCATTACATAAATGCTGTTGGTAACTAGGGTAGAAGCTATAAACAGGTCAAATGCTAATCCAGCAACATGATAGATGCTGCCAAGGAGTGTGCCACCTGCCTGGCACAGGAGTTTAGAGTGACAGGAGGCAGCTCATTAGCCCGCCCACCATTAACAGAAATGCAAGGAGGGGGTCTGAGACCTCAAAAAGCAATGGCTGTGTCCTGGATATTTGAGAAGAACTACAGTGGGCTCCTGGCATCTCTGCTGAAGGTGCTTCAGGTGTGCATGTCTGTTGTATATTAGGTTAGTTCATACTGGGTAAATGTGTACTGTTGCATGGATTATATCACTCTATAACAATTCTCTATGTAGGAACATCAGAGCTTCAGACTACAAGACTGCCAGTATAAAGTACGGTCACTATTATTGCATATAACCACTACATTTGGTATTGGTATCTTCACAGGTGAGGATTTATCAGGCTCTTCCAACTTGTTGTCAGAGATGACCCAGACTCCAACAATGATAGCAGTCAAAATTTGGCATGGTCAGGGAGCAAGGTATCAGCATTGGATATAAGCAATGTGAAGTCTAGATCCCAGCCCCAGTCAGTGGACATGACTGCTGTTGCCTATAGCACCTACCCCAGAGTCACAGGAAGACACTACAGGGGAGAGAGAGTCACATACAGGTCTACCTGGGAAGGGATATCTCCCCTACACTGCTGTCTTCCTTTATTGCCACTAGCTTTACTGAGCACAAGGAAGACAGAGGTGGTCAGCATGTTACTGGCAGTAGATACCATGAGTACTGACCCCTGCCCAAGCTAGCTGTATACATTTTTCTGATGCAGTGAATGTGCATGGTCATCATAGAGGGACATGATAATAGCTTCTCAATCCTTGATTAGATGGTATATGTTTTATAAGGTGTGCATGATGCACTTACAGACTGCATGTCCCATATCTGTGATCCAGTGGACCTGCTCCTTAAGCAGCTTGCATGACACAGGTTTCCATTTGTACACAGGCAGTATTCCAGACACATTTCTCATGGCCTCTCCACCATTGCCTCCCAGTGTTGAGGGATACTGTGGAAGTGAAGGCTGTGGTCAGGTGCACTTAACACCACCTCTTCAATCTACCATTCAATGAGTAGGAGAGTAGGGTAAGACATGGATGTCCACAAGGGCATGGAGCTTGTGTCCACAGAGATAAAATAATATGGGCCATCATTTAGATTTGCATAAAAATCCATAATTTAGGCAAGCGCTAGATAGTTCCTGTGACCTTTCCAGGAGGTGGTACTCACATGGACAGGGACATGCAAAGACTGGACACACATCTCCCGTGGGTACCCTGGACTTGTCTTTATGAGTTCAGCACCATAGTGTTGCAATATCTGTTGAGGCTGTGTCTCTGCAGACACACACACACACACACACACACACACACACACACACACACACACACACACACCGGTCTACTTTATTAACTCGAATGTTCAAAAGTTCGAATGCATAAAGATTGACACATATGCATTGAACTCTTAAATGTTCGAAAATTAATAAAGAAAAAAAATACACAGAAAAAAAAAAGATGTAGGCAGGGGGGCAAGTCCCCCACACACCCTGCTACTTAAATATACCAACTTCGAGATCGTACTACATTGAAGTAAATGGAAATCTCCACCTACGGAGATTTCCGTTTACAGTTTTCGATGGCTTGCACTTTCGATGCATATGGTTCGATCCATATGTATTTGTGCTTTTACACTTTTGCGTAAATAAAGTAGACCCCACACACACACATCTAAATGCTCACAGCTCAAATCTACACACACACACTTGCACTCACATGCACAGCAATGATAGCAGCCCTCTCTGTCTGTCCAGCGTACCCTAAATCCCATCCCCCCACATCTCACAAGCACAATGCCAAGTTAATATCATTCATGTTAATGCAAACACAGACATTTTGATGTGGATGACAATTGAAAATGTGTCCCTTCCCACCTGTATAAATGATAACTGTGCCCTGCCCTTTGTGCTTTTTTACTTGGGTAGTCTAAATCTGTTGTACAAGTCTGAACACAGCCTGGGTGTAGGTTTGAATGCATCACTTTTAATGCTCTGAATAATGCTTTATTTGGTCATGCTTATGAACCAGCTTCATCTGGCATAGTCCTCACCTGCTGCTAGTTCCTCACATGGTCCTTATTGGGTTCCCCCTCCACTGTCTGGTATGATGGAACTTCATCCTGAATATTTGCTACATGGTATAACTGTTTTCTCAAAAAGTATGTCATGTAACATAGCATGCACTGAAAATATCATAGTATATGTGCCAGCAATCATACTGAACGGTACCATCTGATACATCCAGGCATTGAAAGTTGGCCACCAGCAGACCAAACACAAGCTTGAGAATGACTTGGGTTTGTAACAGGGCATAATTCTATCCTTAGTTTGCCACTATCTGAGGAAATCTGAGAAGTGTCATTCATCATGGCTCCAGGGCATGTCCAGCATTGTCAGTAAGATGCCCCTAGGAGAGATAACTCCTAGGGGCAACCTAACTGCTCATATAGGGTGCATGTGTGCCATTTCTGGGACTCATGGGTACTCCGTCTGCTTGGCTGGTCTGCAGACACATTGTCGAATATACCTTGTACATTAATGAATATCTAACAGTTGAAGGAGTACTAACTTTTCTGGTCTACTTCCCTGCTCACCACTTGGTGCCTGTACTTCAATGTGGCCCTCAAGTTTTATGAAATAGGCTATTTCCTTAAAAAAAAAAAGAAAAACCCATTGTGTTGGCTGTTTTCTCCATTGTAAAAGGAAACCACATATGCTCTCCCACATGCTGTAGTATGGCAGCAAGGAACTGGTATAGTGCCATTGAGGCAGATGCCTGGGTTACACATCTCTGAATCACTCCTTCAATTTCTTTGCCCTCATTGCATCCACAGATTTTCATTATAGTAATGCCATTACCATGTTGTTATACTGCCATTACCATACTCTACAAACCACATGTTTTTTCACCTTCCCAGCTTGTATTCAGTGTGTCTTTGAATCACTCACATCCTGTGATTGGGTGCTCATTGCATGCAGTTGTTTATTGCAATGGAGAAAATATTTTTGAATCGTAGGAAATAGTACAAAAATATGGAGCACATCTGCATTGTCTGTACCACATGCATTACAAAAATGGAGACAAGATGGGGAATAGGTAGCCTTATTGAAAGGTGTTAAATATATGTTATGGACATTCATTAGTTGCATGTAATATAGCTTTTTGAAAGAAATATATTTTTAATTAAATTAAAAAAGTAACTGTAATAAATATAAACACTCAAGAGCAACCCAGCACAGAACCAAAAGTTCAGCATATATCTATGCACTCGAGGTATAGTCTCTAACAGTGATAGTATTTTATATAAATTCCAACAGCAGGTATATAAAATCCAGAGGCAAAGTAAAAATAATATCCTTTTATTCCAGACACATGTGAAGTTAAACGCTTTTGCCAAGAGGCTTTGTCAAACCTTGAACAAACAGAGTGTAAAATCACCTACTACTATATATCTAACTGATAATTAGCTAATTGATACCAATCAAGTCAGCACTCCTCTTAAAGTCATAGGCTGAACACTGTCAAGTGCATTTAAAAGTGTATCATAACAATTAAGCATATTAAAACATTACATCCATATGGATAAAATTCAACGATGAATGAGTATGTAACACAGTTACCATGATTAAAAATATATACATATTAACATGTAAAATAAATATATATCACAGAACATAATTTTAAACACTGGTATACTAACCCCATGATTTACCTAACTACCAACTTCCTATTTTTCAAGAGAGGTTTCAGGGGAATTTTATCATTTAACCATGGACTGGCATGTGCTTTAAACTGTGTTATCCATTTAACTTCCATTCTTTCTGTGTGATTCCTGACATCTCCACCCCTGATACTAGAATGATTCATTTGAATCACCAAGAAACAAAATGTTTGTTCTGTCCCTACTTCAAGAATATGTTTGGATAGGGCATTGTATTGGAACGAATGCGAATCTGGTATAGATGTTCTCTGATACGATCATTAAGCCTCCTATCAGTTTTGCTTACATAAAAAGCAGGCAACATGTGCATATTGTTAAATAAACTATGTGTTCTGAGTTACAGTTGGCCACTATCTTAAATTGATAACATTGTGTGGTCACTGAGTGGACAAACATATTATGTTTAAAAATGTAAGGACAGTAGTTACAGTTGTTACAATGAAAATGTACCAGTTCTACTGGGATATCTCGGAGCCATCTGCTCATTGGAATAACAAAGCATTCTATGCAAATTCTTCTTATTTCTAAAAAGAAATTGGGGATTTTCTCCCACTATTTCTTTAATTAATGGTTCAGTCATCAGGATTTGCCAATGTCTACAAATAATGTCTCTGATGTCTCTAAAATCATAAGTATAAAACATAGAAAATTTCTGTATAGTTTTAGTTCCATTACCTAAAACTACCAGACTGGAAGGTGCATTATACCATCTACTACCAAAATCAGAAAAATAAGGGCTGGCTCTCTCATTTTTGTATTCTTCCATATTCTGATAGATATTATCTATATCTTGTGCATTATATGATCTGTGTAGTAACCTTCCTTTCAAGTTCATAAGCTCTTCATTGTACTCTTCTTGTGGTGGATTTAACCTGGACACTCTAAAGGCCTGTCTCTTAATAATATTATCGAAGACAAACCTAGGATGCATACTCTGCCTGTGTAACAGGGTATTCCTGTTGCAGGACTTCCTATAAATGCCTGTATTTAGTTGCCCACTGCTCAACCTCTCTATATGGACATCTAAAAAATTGATGCTACTAGTTGATTCCTCCATTGTAAACTTGAGGTATTCTGTAAGTGTATTAATTTCTTCATAAAAGAGATGCAATTCTCTCTTACTACCTGTCCATAAAAAGAAGAGGTCATCTACAAACCGTTTATGAAAAAAATCACATACTTCTGATATCTAGGTAAAAGAAAAAGATGTTCTCTTTCCCACGACCAGGTTGGCGTAGCTATTGGCACAGGATGTGCCCATAGCTACACCATCCTTCTGCTTATATATGTTACTCTTAAAAGCAAAAAGGTTATTTTCCAACACTATTTTCAATAATGTACATATCAACACAACCTTAGATGTAGTAAAATCAGAGTACTGTGTAAGAAATACTTGTATTTTCTGCAAACCTATGTGGTTCGGAATAACTGTAAATAATGATTTTACGTCCAGTGTGACTAAAAAATATGGAAGATAATCATCTACTGATTTCATGTTGTCATATAAATCTAATAAAAATTGGTTTGTGTCTCTGAGTATGATTGAATTATTATCTATTAACGGGGTCCTTATGTATCTTGGGTAGACCTTTAATAATGAGTAGTAACGGATGTTCTACCCAGAAAAAATTATACAGTTCTTCTCTGATAACTCCCTTCTCCCTCAGGTCTCCCAAAATATCACTGACTTTTTGTATATGGACAAGAAAATCATACCGAGAGGGCTTTGTGTACTGAAGATGCCAATGACCAGAACTTTGTATCCTGAACTTTTATATCGCTGGCAACAGTTAAATATTCAGGTGAGCCTGGATTATATGTCTTTATTAAATGAATTCTTCATAGCAGAAGAAATAAAGCTTAAAGACACTATTAAGAAACAACAGAATGACATTCTAACAGACTGATGCATAATCCCAAAAGTACTGTATCTAATTCAAACAATCCTAATGTGAAGAAAAATCAAAATACAGAGATAACTGGCTTATCTCATGGTGATGGAACAATTAATATGTGTGACAATGAACCTGCTGATATTTTAGACGATTCTAGTGCTTTACCTTTGGCAGGAACTGTTAATGCTGTTATTGTAGATGTACCTAGCAGTTGTAGTCCATACTGTTTCCACTGAATTGAGTGTGAATCCTGTGGACACTGGCTTATGAGTCAGTGAAGCACCAGTAGTAAGACCTAAAGTTGTAGCCTCTACAAGTGGACAGAATCTGAGACATCCGCCCCCTTTCCCCATTACCAACCTACCTCGGAGGGGAAAGAATCGCTCTATGAGCAGGGGGAGACAGAAAAGGAAGGCATCTGGAGAGGAACAGAGGGGGCCCACTCTAAAGAAAATGTGGGAGAGGCTAATACCGATATAGTTTGGAATATTTCACATAGACCGTTGAATACTGATAAAGTTGAATTATTGAACAAAGGGTTAACCTATATCCCCACTACCCACAGTAATTTAACAGATACCATCTTGGATACTAGTTATTTGTACGCAATGTACAATTAAAATTGATGTACAAGAATATAAATACTAAAGTAAATCTATGTTTTTCAAAACCTAGCCTATTTAACCCCAATTGCCATCTTTTGCTCGATGCTTTCTGCAAGTTGGTTGAAGAAGATGTTTACAGTCTTTGCAGGCATAGATGTACTACTAAGAGAGGAAATTTAACATACAGTCACAGGAAAGCATTAGACAACCTAAGAAATGACAGGAACATTACTATTAGACCTGCAGATAAAGGTGGTCCTATAGTTATTATGGATATGGTTGCATATGATTCACTTATGCAGGAACTGTTGGCAGAGAGGAATTTTTCATGCCCATTTCACCACGAGAGGTCCAAGTCCATATACGAAAAGTCAATGATATTTTGAGAGACCTGAGAGAGAAAGGAGTTATCAGAGAAGAACAGTATAATTTTTTCTGGGTAGAACATCCATTACTACCAATTATTCAAGGTCTACCCAAGATACATAAGGACCCCTTACACCCTCCCATGCGACCTATAGTTGCAAGTAGAGATTGTGTTAACCCATATCGGTCTTTATTGAGAAGTCTTTGAGGCCGTTAATAGATAATAATTTCATCATACTCAGAGACACCAAACTATTTTTATTAGATTTATATGACAAAATGAAATCAGTAGATGATTATCTTCCATATTTTTTAGTCACACTGGACATTAAATCATTATTTACAGTTATTCCAAACCACATAGTTTTGCAGAAAATACAAGTATTTCTTACACAGTACTCTGATTTTACTACATCTAAGGTTGTGTTGATATGTACATTATTGAAAATAGTGTTGGAAAATAACCTTTTTGCTTTTAAGAATAACATAAATAAGCAGAAGGATGGTGTAGATATGGACACATCCTGTGCCAATAGCTACGCCAACCTGGTCATGGCTATGTGGGAAAGAGAACATCTTTTTCTTTTACCTAGATATCAGAAGTATGTGATTTTTTTATAAACGGTTTGTAGATTACCTCTTCTTTTTATGGACAGGTAGTAAGAGAGAATTTTATCTCTTTTATGAAGAAATTAATACACGTACAGAATACCTCAAGTTTACAATGGAGGAATCAACTAGTAGCATCAATTTTTTAGATCTCCATATAGAGAGGTTGAGCAGTGGGCAACTCAATACAGGCATTTATAGGAAGTCCTGCTACAGGAATACCCTGTTACACAGACAACGTATGCATCCTAGGTTTGTCTTTGATAATATTATTAAGAGACAGGCCTTTAGAGCGTCCAGGTTAAATCCACCACAAGAAGGGTACAATGAAGAGCTTATGAACTTGAAAGGAAGGTTACTACAGAGATCATATAACACACAAGATATAGATAATATCTATCAGAGTATGGAAGAATACAGAAATGAGAGAGCCAGCCCTTATTTTTCTGATTTTGGTAGTAGATGGTATAATGCACCTTCCAGTCCGGTAGTTTTAGGTTATGGAACTAAAACTATACAGAAATTTTCTGTGTTTTATACTTATGATTTTTGAGACATCAGGGACATTATTTGTAGACATTGGCAAATCCTGATGACTGAACCATTAATTAAAGAAATAGTGGGAGAAAATCCTCAGTTTCTTTTTAGAAATAAGAAGAATTTGCATAGAATGCTTTGTTATTCCAATGAGCAGATGGTTCCGAGACATCCCAGTAGAATTGGTACATTTTCTTGTAACAACTGTAACTACTGTCCCTACATTTTTAAACATAATATGCTTGTACACCCAGTGATGGGAGGCTTAAAGATCGTATCAGAGAACATCTATACCAGATACGCATTTGTTCCAATACAAATAACCTATCCAAACATATTCTTGAAGTAGGGACAGAACATACATTTTATTTGTTGGTGATTCAAATGAATCATTCTAGTATCAGGGGTGGAGATGTCAGGAATCACATGGAAAGAATGGAAGTTAAATGGATAAATGGATAATACATTTAACCTATAAAGCACATGCCAGTCCAGGGTTAAATGATAAAATTCCCCTGAAACCTATCTTGAAAAATAGGAAGCTGGTAGTTAGGTAAATCATGGGGTTAGTATACCAGTGTTTAAAATTATGTTCTGTGATATATATTTATTTTACATGTTAATATGTATATAGTTTTAATCTTGGTAACTGTGTTACATACTCATTCATCGTTGCTACCCCCATAGTGCCTTTTTTAGGCAAGGCTCAAAAGACAAACCCACCTCCATAGGTATCACAAGGGATAAGAAACTAAGAGTGATGCTACTTAACGCTAGAAGTCTAAACCTCAAGATGCACACACTCGAAACTCTCCTTAGCATGGAGAACATCGATATCTGTGCAGTAACAGAAACCTGGTTCAAGGCTCCCGAGAGCACCCCAGCACTACCAGGTTATACCTTATACCATGCTTTTCGGCCCCAAAACTTGGACCGAACCACAAAAGGAGGGGGAGTATCAATATTCGTCAAAGATACCCACGCCTCCAGGTTGGTGGCACAGCACAAAGCATCAGAGACTATCCATGTGCAACTAACAGTGGGTAAACTGCCTTCCAGTTTATAGCCTGCTACAGACCACCCTCCCAAACACAGGAACCCCACTCGGCCTTCCTGAGAATACTGGAAAATATGAAGGTCTCTTCAAACACCATTATATTGGGCGACTTCAACCACCCAAACATAGACTGGGAGCATTACTCTAGCTCCAACACCCTAGCCCAAAAGTTCCTAGAATTTATAAACTCAAATGCTATGGAACAACTTGTTACCACTCCCACAAGAGGGGAAAACATACTGGACCTGATCATCACCAACATGGGGACACTATGCTCCAGACCAGAAGTGTATCCCTCACTGGTGAGATCAGACCATAAACTAATCTCACTGGATATTCACATCCCGACCCCACCCCCTGCCCAGAAAACCACAGTGAAAAACTTCTCTAAAGCAAATTTCACACGCCTCAAAACAGAGATGAAATCCTTCAAAGCCCCCAGGCCTGTGGAAAATACGGCCCAGACCGCAGAATCCTTTATAAACGCATTCTATGAACACCTTCAGGAATGCATGGATCATGCAATCCCAAATAAAACCAAGACCCAATCCTCCAAAGGCAGACGTCCTGTCTGGTGGACCCCAGCCATAAACAAACTATACAATAGAAGGAGGAAGCTACTACATGATAGAGCAAAATCCCAAAAGGGAAGGCATCTCTGATCAGTATTAGCAAAAACTACAGGCACTCATAAAATCGTCTAAGGCCAGCTTCGAGAGAAAAATTGCACAGGACACTAAGGATAATCACAAGGCTTTCTTTAGTTATGTTAGGAACCTGGGTGGGAATTCCCAGATATGCTCAGAATTAGTCCAAAATGACAAAAAATACACCGAGCCCACAGACATTGCCAACATCCTAGCTGACAGGATCAGTGCAACCCCCCCCCCTCCCCACCAAAAGGGCAAATATCTATCCCAACAGAGTGCTGCCTCCCTGACATTTCAGATGCTCAGGTAAGAGCCGCCCTCTCCAAAGCAAAAAACACAGCTTCAATGGGGCCAGATGGTGTCCCGGGCTGCGTCCTACATGAACTCCAAGAAGAGCTAAACCCAAACATAAAACTACTGTTCAATCTTAGCCTTACTACAGGATATGTACCCAAAGAGTGGCATACAGCAACAGTAATCTCTCTCCACAAAGGTGGTGCCTCAACGGATCCTGGAAACTATCACCCCATAAGCCTGGCTAGCTTGGTCTGCAAAGCTATGGAAAGGATCATCATGGACCTCATAAATAAAGATATTGAGGACCTACAGACACTGGATCCCTCCCAGTTTGGCTTTGTTAAGGGCAGATCCTGCCTCTTAAACCTGGTCGATTTCTTTGAAATAGTCACCAAGGCCATTGACGAGGGGAAGGTGGTCCACACAGCTTATCTGGACCTCGCAAAAGCCTTCGATACAATACCCCACTCGGGCATTATAGATAAGCTCACCAGCTTAAATATAAACCCCTATGTCACTAGATGGGTTGCAAACTGGCTCAAGGACAGAACCCACATGGTTAGAATTGCTGGAGCCATGTCAGACTCCAAACCAGTTACAAGTGGCGTCCCACAAGGCTCAGTCCTGGGACCTCTCTTGTTCGGTATATATTTCTCGGCAGTACAGGCCAACACGGAAAGACTGTGGCTGACCAAGTTCGCAGATGACTGCAAACTGGGCGCCATAATCAACTCTCCAGCCGACACAAGAATCCTCCAAAAGGGCCTCATAGAAACAGACAACTGGTGCCAGAGCCATGGCCTCAAGCTAAATGCCAAAAAGTGTATAGTCATCCCCTTTGGCAAAAACAAAGTGCCCACAAATTACCACATAGGTGGTAATCCATTAAGTACAGAAGAAGTCATTAGGGACCTGGGGACCCAAGTTGATAGCAATCTCTCATTTGACAACCACGTGGCCAAAGTGGTTAGAAAAACATTTTATATAGCCCACCTAATCATGAAGGGATTCACATCTAGATCAGGGGAGGTCATCGTGCCTCTTTACTCATCCCTCATAAGGCCCATAATTGAGTACAATGCCCTTTTGGGATGTACCTTACCAGACACCTGCAGCAACTGGAAAGACCCCAGAAGTACCTCACCAAGAGGATCAAAGGGCTCAAACAGATGCCATATGCTGCCCGGTTAAAGAACTCCAGCTCTACTCAGTGGCATACCGCCTGCTCAGAGGCGATCTGTGCCTGATGTATAAAGCCATGTCCAACCCAGAATTAATGGACATGCTGCACCTCAAAAAATCCAAATCCCATCGTGCTACGCGCTCGAGAGACTTGAACCTCAGCACTGAAATAAATAGGACATGCTGGAGGGACAGATTCATAACCCAGAGGCTCCCTTCACTCTGGAATAAAATCCCAGTCCTGGTTAGGCAGAGTCCCACATTGACTCTCTTCAAGAGGAATCTTGATGAGTGGATGGGAGATCGCAGGTTTACCCCGGCTATCACTTCTGTGTCACTGTTAGACAGAGGCACAGTATACTAACCTCAAAAAAAGGCATAGCAAAATTAATTTAAAATGGGTGGCGAAAGCCAAACACACTCTGGCTAGGCTTATAAATGCCCTAGGGCAGATAGCCTAGTATGAACCTATGAACCTATGAACCTATGAATTTTATTCATATGGATGCAATGTTTTAATATGCGTATTTGTTATGATACATTTTTAAATGCACTTGACAGTGTTCAGCCTATGACTTTAAGAGGAGTGCTGACTTGATCGCTATCAATTAGCTAATTATCAGTTAGATATATAGTAGTAGGTGATTTTACACTCTGTTTGTTCAAGGTTTGACAAAGCCTCTTGGTGGCAGCATTTACCTTCACATGTGTCTGGAATAAAAGGATATTATTTTTACTTTGCCTCTGGATTTTATATACCTGCTGTTGGAATTTATATCAAATACTATCACTGTAAGAGACTATACCTCGAGTGCATAGATATATGCTGAACTTTTGGTTCTGTGCTGGGTTGTTCCTGAGCGTTTATATTTATTACAGTTACTTTGCACTTTCTTGGCTACGGAGCATTTATCCCTTGGTGGTTGACGTGTCTATTTTCAGTTTAAATTAAAAAAATAGTTTTACTGTATCATTTTCCTTTTTGAAGTGGTCAATGGACAAGTCAATAAAAGGAAAAGTGATTTATGTTTTTTACTGCAGTGCCAGTGATGCAGTAGGTAGTACAGTTGCCTTTGCTGCACAAGGTTGTGGGTTTTATTCCCATACCAGGTGGATAGATTGCTGACACTGCTGAACAGCATAAGGGGTGCTGTACTCACTTTGAATTTAGTGTGTCATCCTTTGGACATTAAACTAAATTCCCATCCACTTGAGTTAGTGATAGCCCAGGTGAATGTAAAAGATCCCATGGCACCTACATAAAAGACTAGGGTTCTTTATTTATATACAGAATGACCTCTTATTTATAACATATTTATGCATTTACAAATGTACAAATATATAGATATACAAATCTATTTACACATATTTGTAATTTCTTTTACAGTCATACTAAATATTCATCCATATTACACACCCACTCATTTTTCCATAATCAGCATTTGATTTTACTTAATATTGTTGTTAAAATCTATTTACCATTAAACATATTATTTATTCTTTCATTCCATATAACCCATCTGACCTAGTATAACTTTTTATCTATTCTTTTAACATATAGGTTCATAGGTGTGTACTAGGCTAATGGCCCTGGAGCCTTTACAAGCCTAGCCCATAGGATTACCCTGACCTTAGTTTCCAGTGCCTCTGTTGAACAAAGCCACTGGAGTGATCCCTAGGGTGAATTTTCTATTTCCTATCCACTCATCAATATTTCTCTTGAAGAGGGCCAGTGAGGTGCTCTGCTTGACATGTATAGGAAGTCTATTCCATAGCATGGGCTGTCTCTGGGTTATGAACCTGTCCCTCCAGCATGTTTTGTTGATTGCGGTAATGAGGTTGAGGTCTCTGGAAAGTGTGGTGCAGAGGGATTGGCATTTCCTTAGATGTAGCATTTCTGACAGAGCTGGGTCAGACATGGCTTTGTAAGTCAAGCACAGATCACCTCTAATATTCTATATTCTTTACTATATACTTATATATTTACTTTGCTATATTCTTTACTTCTAATATTCTATATTCTTTACTTCTTTTCTTATAATATCCTTATTTAATCATATCCATGTTTATTTTATTCTCTTCTTTTATATCTTTGAAAAATCTTATTTGCATAGTTTCCCCCATAACTTTTTTACTCTTTTACAGTTCTGTAATTTCTTCTTCTTGACAATGCAAACATATTCTATCGCCTTTCCTTTTACTGGCAATTTATCTATTGCCAGTTTTCACAAAAAAAAAAAACAACTCGACATTCTACTTTCTGATTACACCATTTGCTTCTTCTTCTTATATATTTTTCATCTGTTAGATTTTCCCATGGTTTTACATAGTAATGTTTTATCATTGCATTCTTATGCCACACTTTTCTATCTTTTTCTATATCCTTAATTTTTATGTTTCACAAAAATATTTTTTTCCTGGTAACATTTTATTTCTTTGTTTATATACACTTTTTCTCTCTTATTCTTCTTTACCATATCCCAAAATTATCATATTTATATTTATACAGTTTTGCTAATAATATCTATCTTTTTTATCTCCTTTAACACTTTGTACAAATTTAATGAAGCAGCATATACCACTGGGTTAACTAACCCTAAACCTCCTTCCTCTTTATTTACATAACAAACTCCTCTTTTTACTGGATTAATCTAGAATTTCATACAAATAAAAACAATTAACTGCATTAATTCCTTGCCAAACATTGTTGGCAACATAAATACACTTGCTGTGTATGCATTTTCTTCCTGGTCAAATAAGCCTTTCTTCTGAATGATAATTTATATGTTCTCCAGAAAAGGCAGTTTTGTTTTATTTGTTCTATTGTCTTTCCTGTTGAATTCTGCTTGTATCTTTATTCCAAAATGTTATATTTAACACAGAAATTCCATATATACATATATAAACATATACACTATCGTCCATAATATTTTCCATTTTAGTTTAAAATCCCTTTTGTATTATTTTCATAAAGATCTTATAATCATTATTATTCAGTACTATTGGTATCCAGTTTTTTAATTGTCTTCTATCTTCCTTTGCCATATGAATTTAAATATTCCACTATATAATTCATTATACATAAAACCTTCATACTTCTACCTGAATTCCTGTCTATTTTCTCTTTTCCCCCTTTGCATTTATATTCTTCATATACTCACATTTGTCTGTCTTTCCTCTCTCTCTTTTTAGATTGGAAGCCATTCCTGCTCACTTTTGTAAAGCAAGTCATCACCCCCTCCCATCTCTCACTTCAACAGAGGTTATACTTGAGAATTTTCAGGACTTATCTCTACACTCTCCCACTTCTGTGGAGTATGTGCAATACATAAATATTTCTTGATGTGTTTATCTTTGGTGTTTGTAAGGCTATTTGCACACCCCTGAACCAGACCTTGACTCCCCCTCTCTCAGACACTCCTTTAACCCAACTAGCCTCCCTCACAGCTTCTCACCACTTTACTTATCCTCCTTACTGACCTTAGTTTTCAGCTCTTCATTCTTTTACTGATTTTCCCTAGCTTTCCCCACTAACTTCTCCCCCTAACCTTTTCAGACTCATTCTACTTTGTCCTATACACCTAGTTTCACCCTTTATATCTGCCCTGCTTTGCTTTGCTAGCCTGTTCTCTCACTGAACCTTTTTACTCTCCTCTTTAGACCATTACAACAGCTTACCCAACTTTTTTGCTGCATTACACATTGTTTTTCCACACACTGTTTTTCTAATCTGGCTATCTGCTGTATGCGGGCCTACCCCACTCTGTTCGCCCTCACTATGCTCGGGCTCACTTCACTCCCCTACCCTACCCCCATTCTCACCCACCCCATATCAATTTCCTTTATAGCTGAACACCACATCCACACTTCCTCCCACTCTCACTTCCTGTTCTGTGTCTCCAATAAAAACTTACTCCTCCGACTAGTACCCTCCCCTTATAATATACTAACATTACCTTTCTTCCTGCTCTCTATCCAATCTAAACATACTTCTCCTATTTAGCATTACCCTTACCCCCTCCTACACTGATTTCTTCTTCTTATATTCCTAAACACTCTCTACCTCTCCCTCCTTCCTCCTCCTTAACTTCTTACACTTACTTTATCACTTCCCTCGAAACTGCTTCCTCCGTTAACTCCTATTTTATCAACACTATAAGTCAACTTATGCAAAATTCTTCCCAACCCCCATAAATTACAACAACAACACCTCAGGCTAACCTCCTCTTCTCTTCACTCCATCTTGGTTATCCTATTACTTCTACTGACATCTTACTACTTTTCACACTATCATGACCCCTTCTGTCCACTCCCCCTCTCTCCTCCCCTTATTACTATTCCTCCTTCTACTGTTCTCCTTTCATTTGACTTCTTTTCACATTCATCTCACTCTCTATCCTAATTCCCCTGCTTCCTCTTACCACACTACTCACTCCAATACTTACCACTTCTTCACTGTATCACCTTCACTCTTTTCCTTATCTGAATTTCACTTACCAAAAATTAAACTACCTCCCACAACTCCCACACCTAATCATGTAAAACTGAAATTAACCAACCCATACTCACTCATATCCTATCTCTCTCACTCTTCTTACACTCTCCTAATCTCTGGTGACATTCACCCAAACCCTGGTCCTCAAGCTAAGCTAACTGCTCCTTCCACAACCACACACACTCCCCTAAACACTGGTAAGTATCTTCCTAAGCATCTCTCTTTCCTCTCCATCAATATCCATAGTATCCTGAACAAAATTAGAGAATTTCACACTTTGATTACTCAGTACTCTCCTAACATAGTCAGTCTCTCAGAGACCTGGCTCAAACTTCAAATTTCTGACAAAGAATTTCTCCCCCCAGGATACAACATTCTTCTTCTAGACAGAACCCATAAGAAAGGAGGTGGAGTTGCTATTCTGTATTTCAACTTCCTAACTCTAACTATTCTACCTAATCCACCTCCCTCATTCTTCCCTGCTGAGCTTCTTATAGCCAACTTTAAACCGAATCCTCACAAGACCATAACAGTTGCTGCCATCTATATACCACCTGGTGACAATATACCTATACTAGAGCAGATTCTTAGCTGGTTATCTGACAATATCTCTAATGAAACCATTATACTGGGTGATGTTAATATCAATTGGCTTACCCTCACCAGTAACTCACCTTCTGCTAGCATCAGCCTATGTGGTTTCACCCAGCTCATCTTCTCTCCTACATTCCTTAACAAGTCCACTAACTATAGCTCTATCATTGACTGGATCCTTGTTACCAATCCCAACCTCTACTCTCATACTGCTACATTACCTGACTCCATCAGTGATCACTGCTCCATACAAACCCTCAGAATCCCCTTCACATCCCCAAACCTCAAAAATACAAAGAAGTTTGAAAATTATCCACTTTTAACCCTGACACATTTAATCTCATCCTCTCTAAAATTACCTGGACCTTACTCTTTACATTACCCCTAGATGATGGTATCTCGTACTTTAACTCCACTTTTCTTAACATTCTTAACTCTCTTGCCCCTTTATGTACTGTCAGAGTCAACTCTTATAACTCTCCCTGGCTATCACATACAGCTCATACTCTCATGCACAAAAGAGACTCTGCATGGAAACTCTGGTCCAAAACTAAATCTCTAAGCCATTTCCAAACTTACAGGGAACTCCGAAATCTCACTAAAAAGCAGATTAATAAAGATAAGAAGAATTTCTATCACCAGCCTCAGTCATCACAATCCTGTTACCCTAAAAATTTCTGGAGCACTATTAACCAAATTCTCCACCCAGGTAACCCTTCAACTCCAAACCCTTGTCGTAATAATTCACCCCTCAAAACTGCTTCCTCCGTTAACTCCTATTTTATCAACACTATAAGTCAACTTATGCAAAATTCTTCCCAACCCCCCCCCCCATAAATTACAACAACAACACCTCAGGCTAACCTCCTCTTCTCCTTAAAAACAGTCCCCACTAGCTACATTAAAAAAACTCCTCCTTAAGCTAAAACCATGTCAGCTGACAACCTACCATCTATCTTCCTAAAACATGCTACACCATCCGTAGCATACCCAGTTTCCATCCTAATTAACCGTTCTATCACTGAATCAACTTTTCCAACTCTCCGGAAAAAATGATATACTATTCCTATACACAAGGGTGGTAACTCCTTAGAACTCTCAAACGTCCGAGCAGTTGCTATACTTTCTCCCCTCTCCAAAGTCCTTGAACACTGTATACATAAACAAATCCTGGCCCACCTACTGCAATACAGTCTTATCACCCCTACCCCACATGACTTTTGTCCACACCATAGTACCTCCACTGCACTTATTTCTTTTACCCATATTATATCTCAAGCCAGAGACAATAATAAACTCATTTCTAGTCTATTCTTAAATCTGTCCAAAGCTTTTAACAAAGTCTCTCATTCTATCCTTCTCTCAAAACTTTCTCAACTTAACCTCTCCCCAACAACTATCGCTTGGTTCAGCAGCTACCTCTCAGACTGATACCAATCTGCTCTCTCTCCTTTTCTCCCTATTAATACAGGTGTTCCACAGGGCTCCATCCTTGGACCCCTCCTTTTTAACATCTTTACTAATGAACTCCACAACTATTGTCCCCAGTCTATTCTCATACAGTATGCAGATGACGCTACCATTATATCTATAGCTGACAATCCTACTGAACTACTAACCCTCACATAAACATCTTTTAACCAGACTGAAACTTGGCTAACTCGCCACTGTCTTATACCCAAAAAACAAAACTACTACTTTTTCTTCCAAAATATCATCTCTCTCTTAAATCTTCCTTCACAGTCTCCTCACTCAACAACACTATAATAGTTCCAGAAACCCATACCAAGCTCCTTGGAGTAATTATAGATGACCAACTGAAATTTGATCTCCACATACATCACAGCATAAAGAAAACCCATCAAAAGCTTGGTCTTCTTTATAGAAGTAAAACATTTCTCACTCCTGTAACTAGAATAACCCTTGCCAATGCCTATCTCCTCCCTAATATTTTTTATAGTGCATAAATATTTACTAACCTTCAGTCTACACTTTTCTCTAAACTAGAATCTACCTATAACAAAGTGGCTAGATTTGCTGCTAACTTTCCTTACAAATCCCATCACTGTCTTGCCCTCAAGTCACTACACTGGCTTGACTATCAAAACCATTTCAAATATATCCAACTTCTCACCGTTCACTTCATTCTCAACAAACCATTTTCCTGTTCTAGTCTCTCTTCACTTGTCTCCTTTTACACTCCCACCTGATCTTTAAGGAGCTCAGATCAACATCTTCTACAAATTTACAAACCTAATAAGTGTGCAGGACAAAACTTATATAGCTACTCTCCAGCCATTTTCTGGAACAGGCTTCCCTTGACTCTAAGAAGCCTTTCCCAGACTCATACTTTCAAAATCTCTCTTAAACACTACCTTACCCACCTCACTTCTTGCCCCTGTAATCTCCCCACTCTAACCTAGTACACATCTTGTTCTTTTCATATCTCTCTTATCATCCCTTCACTCACCTTACTACTCATCTTTTCCTCCCTCCCTATTTCCTGTCTAACCTCCTCTTCCTCTTACTTCTTCCTTCCACCATTTACCTTTTACCTTATGACCTGCTCTTTTCTACCTAACTCTTGACTGTATGAATTCTTTTTTAAATTCTTTCTTCTGTCTTTTGTCCCACACTTATTTAGTGCTAATTTCTGATTTATATATTTGTATTAACAGTTTGATTTATGATAGTTTGAATATTTACAACAGTTTGACTCATATATTCTTTAAATTGTCTGTCTATTGTATTGTATATAACACATTACTGTGTGGAGATTTTTTTCCCTGGGCCTCTACTGAAAATGGACAAGTATCCAGTCGGACTATCCCAGTCAACAAGTGTAAAATAAATAAATAATTCAAAAATATTTAATTTTTTTGCCAATTATTTATTTTTTTATATATTTCATACACTATTCTATCTGGTTCTGCAACCAGTTCTATATTTACTTGTCCTAATACTTTAGCTAGTTCATTTAAAGAAATCTTCTTTTTCAACTCTTCATTTTCTTTCGCTGTTAACTTTTTTATACTTCCCATGTTTTTCTTCACTGCCTTCTTTTTTTTCTTTAAACTGCATTTTGTACTACAGTATCCTCAGTGTTTTCCTGGTCTTTCTATTTCTCCTTTTACAGTTTTTATTTCTCTCATTAAACTATCATCTTCCTTTACTAATCTGCTTAAGTAACTTGATACTTCTCTTTTTCCTTATAAAAATTATCTTTGCTTTTATAACAATTTTTGTATTTTTTATTTCTTTCCTATAATTCTTTTCCTTTGACAAAGTACTTTCTCTCAGTGTGTACTAAATCTTCCAATGCATTGTTACATGTTTTGTTTTATATTTTACTTTCTCTATGTTTCTCACATCATATTGCCGCTGTAAAAAAAGTTTTATATTTTTCCTTGAATATCATTCACCATTCAGACCAACTTTTATAAAATTTTCTCTTAGTAGTATGATCTTTCCATAACTGTATTACTAATCTCTTTCCTTATTTATTCCATGCTTTCTCATTTATCCTTCTTATTCCTTTTCCTGTTTTTTTTTGTTTTCCTTTATCTGTAGCCATATTGGAAGATGATCAAAAAATCCTGTTCCAACTACCTCCCCTTGTCCTATAACTAAACCTTATGATTTTAAAAATAATCTATTTCAGTCTATACATCCCCTTTTGTAAGTCTATGACTTTTTGTCATAAAGTTTTAATTGACCACATCTTGTAACTTTTAACATTTCCTTTCTTTTTACACTTGCAATTTAAATCACAGTTAAACTCTCCTGTTATTATAATATTCATGTTTTTCAGTGCATGGTCTAAAATCTGATGAAATAAGCTTTACTTTTCTTTACAATTAGGATAAGCATATATTTTTATAATTCTTTACACTTCTTTCCATTTTAAATCTACAATGGTTAATCTTCCCATTTTTGCTAAAGTTAATAGGTTTACTGTATTTCTACAGAATACATTTATTCCAGAACATCACTTATTTTCCAAATTCCAGATTATCTTTTCTCTCCATAGTTTCTTTGTTTGTAATCTTTCTTCATTTATTAAAAACTTGTGTCTTCTAATATAATTAAATATATATCACATGTATTAGACCACTCCAAAAGCTCCATTTCTTCTTACTATATTCTTAATTATAGTCACATTTACAGAAAGCACTGCAACATTTTCATTTTCCCAATTACTAGGCTAGCTGTTTTAATAGGCCATTCTAGGTCTAGTCAATTTCCCTCCCAAAGGTGAGAATTAATCACTGTACTCTGTGTCTGTGAGTCATACACTCAAAGTCTCTGTTTCTACCTCTGTTTTAAACTTTTACATGGATTTTCTTTTTTGTTTCCCTGTTAAATGCTTTTATCACATAAAGATTCCATGGGTTACAGTCTTACTTTTTTCATATGCAAGAATAATTTCAATTGAAAAACCATCCCAAATATAATGTCACAAAATTTCTCCTTGTTAATAAGAATAAATATTCTTATCTCATGTCCTTTTACACCTAAAGGAGGCTATTAAATTGTCCCACACTTCATACTTGTCCAATTCTTTATCGTTTTTTAGTTTGAATCCTTACCGTGTACTTCTTTTTTTATTTTCTTCTGCCTTCTTTTCTGCTACTCCCTTTTTTGCCTTATTTTACTTTCTCTGCATATGGTTTCTTTTCCATCTCATCACTATTCTTTAGGATTGTCTCTGCATTCTCCATTTGTATTTTCTCCATAATGTCATGTCCCCTAGGAAACATCTCCTTTATTTTCTGGATCAATCTGCATCATTTCTTTGACTAAATCATCCCACAATCCTCCCAACTGGAGGGTTATAATTATACATCCATTTGCTGACTCATCTCCATCAAAGAAATTTCTCTGAAACATCTACTCTGAATCCTGCACATATTTTCCCATCTCAATATTTGCTTTTTCCTTAGTTTCTTTCACCACTCCATTATCTCCTTCTCTGTCCATCTGCTTCTCAGTTTCTCCAGGCCACCTCTGCATCTTAAACAGAAGCAAGAAGTGCTTCTGCAAAATGGGTCCCACTTGCAACAACGATGAGTAGGGGAAGTCCTCTAATGCCCTGGCTAAATTTCCCCTAATAGTATAAATGCCACTTAAGGTCTCCTTAAATCTCCCCATGAGATTAACCTAGTCAACAAAGGATGCATAAAATAAAAAAATAGTGTAAAACTAGTTTGTATGTTTTTGAGATCAGTTTATCTGATCAAAGAAGTCCAGAGATTTTTTTACAAATGGTATTTTGTCACTGTGACTCAAACAAAATACAGCCTTGAATCTTGAATGGATTAAGTGCCACATTTGATTTAGAATGGGTATATAGCCTTTGGGGAGTTGCGTGTTTAATTTTAATTGTTCAATAATCTTTGGGGAATTAGACATTAATTCCCATATTAATTTGTTTTTAATGTGAGGAAAAGAGGATAGGTCAATCATTGTATTGTTTACCTTAATGTTTGGGTTAAGATTAGTTGGTTGGAAAAAGCAAAAAACTTCTATGTTAAGTAAAGTTATTAATTTTAAAAGGCTAAAATAGGGTTAATAAGGGAGTTATGAACTTTACAATATTTATTATATGTTTCTATATATTTGCATCACTAGTTGATCCAAATTGGAGTCCAGGGACCTGATTTGGGTATATAGTTAATCCATTTCAAATGTCTGTCTGAATTTGGAATTAAATAGTATAAAGAAATTGTGCTGACCCACTGCCAAGTGAGACTGAAGTGTGAAATATGTACATATTTGGGGGAGCAAATGAATTTGCTGAGAGAGAAGATACTAATTTTAAAGAAAATATTAATTTTAATTATTGCAGCCTTGGAAAGAATAGAAATGTTTAACTTTATTCTCTTTATGTACTCCTGTATATTAATCCAATTTTTTAGGATATTAACTTGATAGATTAGATCCTAATTTTGGAGATCTGTTATATCTTAATATTTTAGGATTATGCTAGGATTTAAATCATCCAAATCAAAAGTATCAGCAAATTTATAATTTTGGTTTAGAGGAAATAGAACAGACATTTTGATGGTTTAATTTGAAATTAGAAAATGTTAAAAATGTAGACACAGTTTTTAAAATTTTAGGGATATCTGAATGTGGACAAATTAATGTCATCAGTAAAGGCTGTCAGAGGTGCATTTATTTTGAGAGGTTGAGGCATATTGTAATGGGTATATACATATTTTGTATTAAACAGCATTTGAAAAGGTATTGATTTTGATGTAGGATTATATGTGTGTGTGTGTGTGTGTGTGTGTGTGTGTGTGTGTGTGTGTGTGTGTGTGTGTGTGTGTGAGAGAGAGAGAGAGAGAGAGAGAATGCTGAGAAAAAACAAATTTGATCATAGATGGGAATACAAAGTTGTGATTTATTCTAGCAAAAACTTTAACTGCATCTTTAGCTAGAGCTTATCATTTATTTGTAGTGGAACCATACAGAATTTATAAGGATTCTAGAGTTACTATATGCTCAATAGTTTGACTTAACATAGTGAAACCAGAGTAGAAAGGTAAAATGTTTGAAGAAAGAACCAGTTTTAGATAGTTGGCAAATATTGATGCATACATTTTAGGTCTAAGTGCAACAGACCTGCAACTGCAGGATTGTGTGAATCTACATTAATTTTAGGCATAGGATGGGTTCTTAATCTATATAAGTAAAGACCAGAAATACCACTGGATGTAATGTTATTGTATAATTTAGTGTAGGGAAAGATTTATAAAATTTTAATGCAAAGCCATTAAGCCTAGAGGCTTTACCATTCGTATTGTTAAGGTAGTAATAATTTCTGATGAGGTGATATGTTTAAGTAGGGGCTTTCTTTTTGTTTGGGGTTTAGGTTTGGGTTTAGAAAGTTAATTTGGTTAAAACAGTTCATATCTGAGTTTGAGAACTTGATATAAAGCAGAATATAAATTTCAGTAAAGACTGATAGGATGTCTTCGTTTGAATTAACTGTTTTATCATTAAATTTAATACCTGATAATTCAAAATGGAAGTTTTGGAATTTTGACAGTCTTGCTAGTAGTTTTGAAATAATTTGTACCCACCCAGTATTGGGCTAAGATGTTGGTTTCATACGAAGACATCTGTGATATAAAAATAAGTTTAAGTTCCTTTTGGAAGCTTTACTTTGCTCACATCAGATTACATTATAATCTAGGAATTGTTTAATATCATGGTCAAAAAGCTTTGCTTTTAGATCATTCTCCTTATTGTTTGATGATTTTTTGTAATATGATACCTTACTAATACACCCTGGTTTTACTGCACCCCTTTGAATAGTAAAGTTTATTTCTTCTATATCTGTATTATAAAAAACTTCAATTATTACAATCATTTCTTTTTAACCTCATCTTTTTGTAATATGAGGAAGAAGCTCTCTTGACTACCATTTTAATGCAGCCCATTGAATAGCAAAGTTTATTTTATCCTTATCAATGTTATTATAGAAAACCTTCAGGTATTAAATTAACTTCTTTTTAACTTCATATTTTTGTAATGTAGTTATATTTAATGCCCTATTGAACATGAACCTTTTATTCATTGTTAGGGTATTCCAATCTGGGTGCAAAATACTTTTGTGTGATCAGAAGAATATTGGGGTTCAGTGTTAAAATGTATGAAAGCCTCAATTATTTTGTTGGAAAGTAGGAAAAAGCCTATCCTGGACCATAATTTGTGACGTTATGAATAATATGTATGATTGTTCCTGAATGAAACATTTTACAGACTCTAATGGGGTCAGAGTGATCAAAATCATTTAATGCAGTTGAGTTTAACTGTTTAGATTTATTTGACTGGTCCTTTATTGGCTCAATGATCAACTTCTAATCACCACAAATAATATAATAAGTAGTTTTTAAATTTGTTTAGCAGATTGCATATTTTTAAAATAAATTCCAATTGGTTATGACAAAGAGCATGTAGGTTAAATAGTAAAATATGTTTACTAATTTATTTGTTGTTGTATATGACATACCACCATCTAAATTCAGGATCTGCCTCACTCCCCAACATTTGTTATTTAAATGACGACTTCAGTGACATGACAACAGCAGTGCCATTGCTACATTTATCTGCTGCAATGGTATTCTACAAACATTTTTTTACTAATAGTGTGTCATTGTTCAGGATACATATGAGTTTGTTGAATTAAAGTAATCTGGGATTTGATTTATTAAACAGGTGTAAAAATATTTCCCTTTTTGGCTAATTGAATCCTTTTACTATTCCATGACTCTATGGACCACTTCAAAATCATTTGGTAGATCCAGTATGGGAAAAATAATAAAAGATATATATGTGTAAGATATATATGTGTTGTGTAAAGGTAGCATGGTTTGAACCCTGGAATAAAATGAGCTGGGGTATTTTAATTACTTAGATGTGTTCAGGAAATGAGATGAATAATGTAACTTTTTTTAAAACAAGAAACCTCTTTATTGAATTATCACTTATGACATAGGCATTCATGACATAGGCAACCAAGCCATATTGACATATTTTCAGTTGCAAACATTATACATCACATATAATCTTATTGTCAGTTGAACACTACATAGCTCATTCATTTCCTGCCTTCCATTAAACCTCATTCCTCCTCTTCCAGAATATTATTCTGTATGTATTCTTCCCACAATTCCCATTTTTATGTAATTTGCTCTTACCCTTTTTTAAAGATCCCACTTCCAGTTCTTTTATGTCTTTTACTTTAGTCTCTACTTCTAGTATTGTTGGTTTAGGCTTTGGTTTGCATTTTCTAGTAATTGCTTTTTTGACAGCCACCAAAATTAAGATAATCAAGGCTGTTATATGTCTAGGCAGTTCCAATTCTGTGCCACAGTTCAAAAGATTATTTCCTTAGTTACATCAGTTACATCAGATAGTTACATCACCCAGTATTTCTGACAAAACATATGTTCCCCCTCACATTTCCAACATTTGCAATATACTTGAGGAAAAATTCTTTGTGGAGTCTTGTTGGGTATAAAAATACCTATGCAAACACTTCCAAGCAAAACATCTGAAATGTTTTAGGCTTTGTTGCATATTTGAGAGCCATGCATACATCCTTCTATTGTTTCTTTGTGAATTACTTATCCAGCCTCTATTCTCAACCATTTCTAACCTCATCTGATTGATTCCTATAGTTATCATGCAGTATTTTACATGTCCTGCTAATTATCCACTTTTAACACCAACTTCTGTTCTAGATTCTACTAAAAACTCTGCCAGTATTGGCCTTTCATTCAAGATCCTCCCTTCCTCTCTCTCTCTCTGCCTGACACCAATCCCTGACAGGGAAGGCAATCCCCAGCTTGCAATCCAGATGCACTCCTGACCTCCTCCCATTCTATTACCTTTCCCTCTCTAATTATTTTCTCCCAATGCCATGGTTCTTTACCAGTTTTCTTCAGCAGATTCCAGCTCCCTCTTGCCTCTTCTCTGTACCCTTAATTGCAGTGATCCCTACTGGCAAAATCTTTCTCCATTCCCATGTTGACTCGGTTTCCAGAACACTCTTTGCCACTCCGTGAATATAACACTATGCATGGTTATCACCATTTCCTTCAAGGGTCTGCATCCAAAAGCCAGTCTGTCCTTATTTCCTGAACTTCCCCCTCTTTCATCATCACCCCCTTCCACTTTGAACCACATCTTTCTACATTTGTTATGCATAGGATCTTTAACTGTGCAGCTCTGAAATATCCCCTCAAATCAGGCAATCCAAAACCACCTTGTTCCATTGGAAGGACCAGCCCATTCCACCTGACTCTACCCTCTTCCCCTCCCAGACAATATCCCCCAATTCTTTATTAGTTGCTATCCATACCTTCTCCTCTAGCTGACAAAAATATGCCTGATCTGTATATAAAGCTAAGGGACTAAAAATATGTTCACTGCTTGTATCTTGCTATGCATATCCATAAAACAGAGCTTCCAGTTTCTCAGTTTTTGTATTATCTTTTATTTAGTCTCTTTCCATATATCCTTGGCATAACAGAATCCTTTTTATCCCATAATTGTAAGTACTTAATTTTATCCTGACCCCATGAATATGGGTATTGTTTAACGGATTCATGTGTGGGTACATAACTGTTGTCTTTTCTTTTATCTTCATTAATTTTGTATCCTGAAATTGCTTGAAACTGTCTCAGAACATTCCACAACACTGAAGTCTCCTTTTCTCGTTTTATCGGGTACAAATGATATAATCTGCAAATAAAACTTTTCTTGATTTATTACAAACACAAAAGTACAAAATATATCAAAAATCAAACCAAAGCCATATGTAGAGAGCAGTTTATTCTCCTGGTACCTCAGACTTTCACCTTCAAGGGATAAATTATACCATCAGCTCTTTAAATAGTCCCAATTCAATTGATTAATTGCTTGCAGTTACATAATTATGCAATCAAACTTTCCACAGATATTAAAGAAACACTACAATGATCAAAGGATACAGAACATACAAAACATACAAAATCCCACCAGCAACCCACACAAAATTCCCACAAGATCTAAAAATTCAACAAAACCTCTTGGTTGAGACTCCTAGGGGAAAGTGTACTATAATTAAATATGTGTGGTCTCCAGTTGATTTAATTTCCTAGTAAATTCCCCTCTCCTTTCACACAGGTTGTGCTAATACACTAAAAAACAAAGAGTCTCCTTCACCAGAATGCATGGTATGAAAGTGATAGGTGACTGGGCTATCCATCTTTCCTTTCCTGATATCTCCTAGGGGCTCCAATATTCGAGTTTTGACCTTCCTTTTGATCTGTCGGATATACCGTTTAACAACATCACGCCCACAACCCAAAATATAAATAACACCAGATGAATGGCAATTAAATCTTTTCTTAGCTACATATCTACGTCCATTAATAAAAGAATTGGAAATGTTGCAGATCCTTCCACATACACACTACAATTTCCACAAGGAAATGAGCCCACTGGTTTGGAAGTGACCGAAT
>NC_056743.1:652732152-652752138 GCF_019279795.1 Protopterus annectens
GGTTGTGTATGCTTCAGTAGCAGGGAAGGTCTGGGGTGGTGTATGCTTCAGTAGCAGGGAAGGTCTGGGGTGGTGTATGCTTCAGTAGCAGGGAACGTCTGGAGTGGTGTATGCTTTCAATAGCAGGGAAGGTCTGGGGTGGTGTCTGCTTCAGTAGTAGGGAAGGTCTGGGGTGGTGTATGCTTCAGTAGCAGGGAAGCACAGGATATCATTGCAGAGAAGTAGAGGTATGACATTGTGAAAAAGGGTTGGGTGGGAAAAGAGATTAGTCAGTAGCAGAAGACGCAGATCAGCTTTGAGTAAGAATCATAAAGAGTGGAACAAACTGTGAAAAGCAGTTGAAGTGAAGATGCAAAGGAAAAGCAGAGCATAAGAATGTCATTGTTTAAAATCTTGGGACCCACATTGCTGAGTCACAAGGTATGATGCCAAAATAGACAAAAATTACCTTTCTCAGAATATTCCCTTTTCTCCAAAGTATGGCAATTGTTGAGTTGGTATGTATATGTTTTAGGGGGTGAGGAAGACTTGCCTTCCCCATCAGGGGTGGAGGGGCAACCCCCCCCACAAGAAACAGGTTTAATGGAGAAGAGCAATGTTCAGTATTTGATATTCTCCTGTATTTTGGTCTTATTTTTTCATTTTCTCAGGGCAGAGTATTTTTGAGTCACAAGACTTGAGTAGGGAGCTGGATGAGGCATGTAGTTCCTATATTGTTGAGATAAGATAGATCATTTGTAGCTTAGCCTCATGATTCTGTTTCATCAGTACTGTACAGGACAAAATAACCACTACCTAATTTTCAAGAAGAAACCTGGAGTTACATTAAATTGTAATGATTAGGAGTACAGGAGGTGGAAACAAGGAAGTGAAGAAAAAGTTTAGGAAAAAAGCCAGTGGTACTGAAATTCAGAAACACACAACCAGGGTAGTACAGAAGGGGGAGTGGCATCAGATCTCAGACATCGGAACAATGTATCTTTTGTACATTGAAACATTGTAGTGAATAGACAAGAGTGAACAGAGATAATCAATTTCTTCGATAAATTAATTTTATCCCCCTACAGTTGGCAAAGAAAATGAAAGAATCAGTGAAGGCAGAGAATACCAGACGATGGGAGGTAAACCTAGACAGAAAATACATTTTTTGCCATATTCCTTACAAGAGAACCAAGACAGCAAATATCCTGTTTGGAATGAAGGTGGCTGACAAGTATAAGAGATGAAAAGACCACGGGACTGACCTTCACAGGTAGCAAGAGCTCAGTGGACTGATGTAGATCAGGGCCCAGGGATCAGATACACTGCCTCCCTCCCTCCTGTAATTCCCAGAAATGGTAGGAATACTGGGAATAGGCCAACTGATCCCTTTGCAGTGGAGAGATTCCAGAGTACTGTTAAACAGCTGCAGTGCTGTTCCTTCCTAAAGTCCTGGGTATTATAGACAAGGCAGCCTCCGTTTCATAGAATAGAATTTGATGGATAAGATAATCAAGGAAAGGCTTGTGACATGCCTGCAATACACTTGACTCCAGAATATGACTCAGCTTGATCTTTAGCTAAGGAGTTCTCTCAGTCCTCTTTAATTTATTTATATCACTGGTTTATATCAGCACTGGATAGGGCAGTCCTTGTGCATATAGTCTGGCTCCACTTCAGTGAGGAAATGGGCAGGGTGTCAAGACTGATATCTTGAGGTAGGCAGAGAAAGATGGTGACTAGAGGTGTTCCACAGGGTTGGCATTGAACTCTACACTTCAGCATGTTTTGGACATATTAGAGTGCACCAAGGACAGGGTAATCCTGTTTGTAAATGAGGAGATGTTTTGCAGTACACTGTATTGTTTACTATATAATAATGGTTGCTTAGTTCAGGAAATTGGAAGATGTCACTTCCTTATTTCCTGATATAAATGGAGTGTAATGTGTTTGATGTTTATTCCTCTGAAGAAGCCACGGATTGCTGTGGTGAAAACGCTTTGCTGTCACTACAAATAAAACGCGTTAAGGATTTTTCTTCTTTGTGTGGTTTCTGCGGACAAGGACCTCATTTTGTTTCTATTTGGTCTTCTTTTAGTCTACATTGGTTCGTGGTCTTTTTGTTTGCGAGGATTCCTGTTTGTCTTGGCAGTTACCTATTAAATATCTCCATGACGAGTGGCATAGATAATACTAATACAGACTTAGCCGGCGTGCTTGCCGGCTTATCTGTTAGACTGGACCAGTTGAACTCTAGGATTGACGACATGCAGGCTGCTATCAGGACGTCTAGAGCAGGTACTTCCGGTGTTTCCAGCACGATGGGTGTGAGCCAAGTGAGTCTTGATGACTGGATACTGGCAGGCCAGCCGGAACGACAAAATTTGCCTGCTATTACCAGTTTGGGTCAAGGAAACAGTCCGGAAAGTATTTTTCCGTTGTCCGGCGACAGACTTGGTGGAGAAGAGAGGATGGGACGCCCTGCCACGTATGCCGTAGCCGTTACGAACGAACGGTCTAATTCACGAACTGATTCTACAGGTTTGGTAAATTCCAATAACGGACCTGTTGGGACTAATTTTTGCTTACCGGACTTAGGGGGTTGGTTATTGGACACTGCCAACTTAACTTTTGGTCAAGAAGGTATGCTATCTAGTAATGACGTATCCAATATTAAAAATACATGTTTAGCAGACAAGCTAAAATTATTTGACTCCAAACTGCTTAAATTAAAAAAACTACAGTTGGAGTCGGCCTATTTTAAACAGTGTATTGTGGAAAAATTAATACCAAAAGGGTTACGTAACAATTTTGTGCCATCTGCTTTGATAACTGACCAGGTATTTTTTACTGATTTGGAAGTATTGTTCCAACAACAAGGTGTTCAACTTTTAGAACTTATTGTCAAGCATTACACATTGCATATTGATGTACTAATGGATGAAATTAACAAGCTGGATAATGACATTAAAATTGACTTGGATTTTACTAGGTATAAATTCGACTATGGACGGATTTTGTCTAGTATAGACACTTTGCTGTTGAAGCTAAAAGCTGGTAAAAATAAAAAACTGATTAGAGATAGGGAAGCCTACTCTAAAAACTGTGCATACCCTAAACTAAGGGGACTTAATGGTACCTGCTCAGGTCACACTAGTGACAGTCAGATGGTTGATGTGGTGGAGGAGATGAGTGGGTCGGATGATGTAATAGAAGAAAATAACGATGCTCACAACAGTGCAGGATTAAGACGGAGTAATAGAATAAAAGGTTTTGCCAGAAACAATGGAGGACCTGGTAGTTACCAACATGGTTCTAGTACTAATAACAAATCAGGTAACCAGAACAAGGGTAACAATTTTTTAGGCCAACGCAGCAACAGGTCTTATGTGAACAGGAGGAAGAATTAATTGTAGATCAAGACCCTAATGGGGCATCCTCCTCAGTTGTTGTGCAAACTGATTCATTTTGCCCGCCTATTGTACATAAATACCCTGTTATTCTTACCAACAAAAATGGGGATTTTAAGATTTATAATTTTTCTGACATCATCCTTGATGAGCAGTTAATAGAATTACTAGCCTTTGGCAATTCTTTTGTTCCAAGTAGAACTGGGAGTATTTCTAGGGAAATCATAGAACTAAAATGTTATGTGAGGAAAATGAACCTAAAATTAGTGTTTAATCAACAAAATGACACTGAAAATTTAAACATTGGAAGTAGTGGTGATGTTTTACCAACCATGAAATTGGTTAGTGTGTTCAACCCTCCATTACATAACACATTACAACTGTTTGAAAACATTTGTGAAATGGATTTTAGATTCCTTGCCACTAATGGTAATGATAGGGCAAGTACAAGAAATTCAAACATTTCTAAGGAACAACTGTTGTTATTAGATGAGATATGTCAGTTACCTGTACGTTTGTTAAAACCTGATAAAGGTGGCGGGTTGGTGTTATTTGACAACTCTACATACAATGAGAAGATGACTATGGTATTGGATACTGAAGCTTATATTAAATCATCTAAGAGTGAGGTCAATGGTAACACTCAGAGAATTAGGGGTTATTTTAGGGATCTGTTCCTGGCAGGAAAAATTGATATTAACTTGTACAACTATATTGACATTAACTGTCCAAAGATACCTACCATGTTCGGAATCCCTAAGATTCACAAGAGTATTAACAACCCCCCTATGAGAGCCTTGATCGACGGTAGGTCCTCTATCACATATCCCTGTTCTAAACTTATAACAAAAATATTGGACAAATATATGAAGGGGATTACTAGTATATGTAAAGACTCGTGGTCCTTCCTTGACAACATCAATGGTATCCCATATAATAGTGATAACAACTTTCTAACCATTGACGTGATAGATCTGTATACTTCCATACCGCATCTAGAAGCGGTGGAATGGACAGGGTCTATGCTTCAGGTATTTGGGGCCTCTAGGTTGGAAATAGACTTGGTCACAGAACTATTGGACATTGTCCTTACTTCTAATTACTTCACCTTTAATGGTGACTTTTTCCTTCAAAAAATGCGGTGTAGCGATGGGCTCTCCATGTGGGGCTGGAGTGGCAAATTATGTTATGGGATACTGGGAGGCTAACATCTTAAGAAAGATCTCTGGTTTAATGGAACCTGTTATGTACTATACCCGGTTCCTGGACGACATTTTTATTTTGTTCAGGGGCTCGGAATTAGAAGCTGCAGGTTTCGTGGAAACCATGAATTCAACAACTGAATTTTTAAAATTCACATTCAAATTTTCAACCAGTGAAATTGACTACCTTGACGTGAAGTTAGAAAAGAACATTATAAGTCAAGGACTTACATCAACAGTGTTTAGAAAATCTACATACTGCAATTCTTTCCTGCATTTCTCCAGTTTTCATCCATACCAACAGAAAAGGTCCATTGTAAAGGGACAACTGGTGAGGGCAGGAAGAATGTGCAGTACTATGGTTGATTTCATTAAAGAATGTGGATTATTGAAAGAAATGTTTAGTAACCGAGGGTACCCTGACCAAATGCTATCAGACCTGATTGGAGAGGTCACTTATAAAAGGTCTAATGGTTTTTATAAACCTTTATTATTTCAAAAAAATCATACACACACTGACCCCATTGCTAATACAGTAACGACAGAGATTGATCTGAATAGTGGGGAGATAGTCACAGGAGCATCTTTAGGTGAAGAATGTGACTTTTCTTTAAGCTTCATCACTACCTTTAGTAAAAATTCTAAGGGGATTCTGGCTGTAATACGTAAGAACTGGCATCTTATATCTTCAAATTCTCTTTTGGTTGAAAAACTAGGTAGTAAACCTAGATTTATATTTAAGAGATCAAACAATCTTAAGGAATTGTTACAAAGGGACGTACCTCAAAACACCTTTTATAAAAAGAGAGGCATGTTCAAATGTGGCTTTTGCAAATTCTGTAGTAAGGTCAGAACAGGTGAAACTTTTATGGTCAGGGAAAAGAAGTATCGTGATTCGCTTTACTTTAAACTGTGAGTAGATCTATTATTTACATCGCCATGTGTAATTGTTGCTGTATGCTCTACATCGGAAAAACGGACCGTCGGATCCGGGACCGAATGTATGAACATATGTATGCTATTAAGAACGATAAGGGTGACAATGCACTGGCAAAGCATATAGGTTTAAATCCAGGTCATAGTTTCCAATTCATGGCCATTGACCATGTACCATTAAAGACTAGGGGAGGACCTTTTTCATTAATTTTGGAAAATCGGGAGCTTGAATGGCAGTTACGCCTCGATGCGTTCAGGCATCCTGGGTTGAATAGCAACTGCAACATAGCCCCTGTACTAAAATTAAAAAGTTATTTTAGGTAGATTATAAGATATTGTGGTCTCCTAATCTCATTTTGGTCACCATTATAATAATAAGGCAGTGAAGGACCCCCTTTTTTTCTATAGTTTTAAGAACATGTGGAAATACTATAGCCAAAAACACCTACCATAGGCAGTAAAATAATGAGCAAATGGGTTCCTTATATTTTAGGAGTTAAAATTTGGTTAATTATACTTTTGATAAGTATAAGACATGATGTCTTTTATGGTGCTAACAATAGTTGAGTGTATCAGTCTGCTTTTGCAGGTGTATATATAAAATACAAAATATAAAATATAAAAATATAAAAATACACATACAAAAACACTTGTATATTTTTATAAAAACATATATACACTTACAGGTTTGTTTATTAGGTCAGCTGGTCCCAAAAATAAATAAAATAAATAAAATAAATAAAATAAAATAAAATAAATAAATAAACAAATAAAAAGTTATGTTTTTAATTGTTTTAGGTTAATTAACATTTAGATGTAATGTTTTAATTTATAATTTTATTTTTGCTTTTAATGCTCCTCATATGAAGTTTTATACATTTGTTGTTGTATTAAATGAGGAGATGTTTTGCAGTACACTGTATTGTTTACTATATAATAATGGTTGCTGAGTTCAGGAAATTGGAAGATGTCACTTCCTTATTTCCTGATATAAATGGAGTGTAATGTGTTTGATGTTTATTCCTCTGAAGAAGCCACGGATTGCTGTGGCGAAAACGCTTTGCTGTCACTACAAATAAAACGCGTTAAGGATTTTTCTTCTTTGTGTGGTTTCTGCGGACAAGGACCTCGTTTTGTTTCTATGTGGATAATCTCAAAGTACATGGCAGTAGACATTCTAATGAAATATCTAGTGAGACTGGCTGAATGGGAAGCAAAATGGCAGCCAAGACTTAATACAGGTAAATGTAAGGCAGTACTTCTATATTATTATAGAAATGAAACCTCATGGTAGTAGTTCCAGCTCAGTAGCCTGCTCATGATTTAATAGGCTATAAGTGTAAACCAGAGTGGGGTGGAAATAGTGTATACTAACTAGGAAAATGAGAATACTGTTAGCAGCACCACAAAGTGCGGTGCATAAAGACAGCTTCCAAAGCAAGCAGGATGTTCAGGTGCATCCTGAGGAGAAAAACTCCAGGAACAAGATAAGTCTTTCTGCAGTTCTTCAGTGCAATAGTCAAACCTTATCTAGAGTACATTATGCAGTCTTGGAGACTGTACAGGAATGGGAACCCAGAAGTCCTAAAAGATGGTACAAACCAAAGTTCCAAGGGCAGTAAAGGTTATGGATGATTTCTAAGTATACTGAACCAAGATAATGGAATATCAACAAACAGCAATATTTCCAAACTTTGTTTTCTATAGTACCCTTTTAAAGGAGCTTACACACCTGATAACTCTGCCTAAATCTTAAGGAGCATGTCAAGTGGTGAGGTAGCCACCTATACATAATATTACTAAATAAAATACTGTGTAAATTAATGTTAATTTCCAGTTAAATAAATAGTAAATACGGAGTGCTACTACTGCTTGGTTTTGTAATCTGTTGATATGATGATACACAGCCTGTTAAATCATGAGCAGGCTACTCAGTTGGAACTACTACCACAAGGTTTCATTTCTATAATAATATGACCCAGCATTCATAACATTCACCATGATATGGAAGGGTAGGCTCTGAGGCAAGCTTGGGAGGCCTGGGAGTCTGTTCTCTAATGACTAGGAGGGATTGCTATTGTGAAGCAGTTTAGTTCATGAGGATGTAGAGATTCAAAAAGGCATAGCTGTAAATAAGTTGTAAAAGCAACAACCAAGACCTATTACAATGTTATTACTTCACAAAGGGCATACTTACTGCCTAGAATTGATTGCCTGAGAATAGTGTGGTAGTAATAGCTTTTCATCAGAATAGCTACTTTCAGTACTAACATACTAACATGGAATGTAAATGGCCTTACAGTTGTACATAAAAAGCAAAGAATTTTGAATTATATTAAAAAGTGTAGGGTTAAATCTTAATGTTATAGGAGATGAATTTGGAGAGAAATGAGCATGTGAATTGACAAAGAAAGGAGGATGGACATTCAGCAAAATATAAGGGACAAAGGAAAAGGAGTATGGTACTGATTTTGAGAGTGTCTTCAGAAGTGGTAGAAGAGCAAGCATAGACAATAATTGTAGATTTGTAGTAGTAATGGGTTATTGACAAGGGAAGAGGACTGTGCTGATATGTATTTATATTCCTTCTAAAACTACTGCTATGGAACTCAGGAACATTTTGGGAAAAATCACCTTTATTCAGGGAATAATACTTGGATTAATGATGGTAAATCAAATGATATTTATCTGACAGACAACAATTTGAAAAAGTATCACCGCAAGCCAGTTTCAGCAAACAACAGATTAAGCCCCCCATATGGAGGGAGATCCCCACCCCCTAGCTAGCACACAGACACACACATACACGTGTGTGTGTATGTGTATATAAATATATATATATATATATATGTAATAATATTAAAATGAGACACTGGTGCTTTTATGTGTGTCTGTTTAAAAATAAAAATTTAAGGAGTAGGTAGTAAATGGGATTTGAGAGTTCTTAGGGAAAATGGCTTATTAATTTGTTTGTTTATCATACTGTTTTATATTGATTAGTCCTCAGTAGTAAGTGATGGTAGCATGAAACTGCTTGAAATTACTGTATTTGTTTTCCATTACATTTTTGTAGCATACACAATGTTTGTAGGTGATTTAGTGAGCTTGCTGATAGTTAGATTACTGGCTTGTTTTCTAGTAGTATGGTAGACTAGTTCCAGGCATGTACTTGCTATTAGGTGACTCCTGGTGTGTATTGTTGGATGGTACACTCCGTGGAGCTTATGCATGCTGTTTCCCTGTGTATTTAAACAGACCTTTTTGTAAGGAGGCGCACTTCCTACCATGCCGCAGTAGTGTGCACTCTACAGATGTAGGGATCACTTCTTATATCTCATCTCTCTTACAGACCCTATTCGTCAGTATTACAAGTGCCCACAACTACTAGTAGTTTCACAGTAAGCTGCAGTGCACACTTGGATTACTGGCATACCCTCCAAACAGGTCATAGCTGCTCTAAATTTCTCATACCTCACAAATGTCACCCTACATTGCTTATACTTCACATTTGGCCAACTTAACCATCAAGCATGCGTAATGAGATCTGCATAGTTACGACACTGGCATCAATCCCAATTTCCCATTTTGTACATGGGGTTTGGGATGTCACATCAACAGTGATCATCACCTAGTGCCAGTGTTGAACCACTGGGCGGCTAGCCTTGCTACATAGTTACATCCCTCCATAATTTATCCCCATAAACTATCTCATTTAGATGCATGTAGCTATTTTCTGTATTTCTAATTAATTGTCTGGAATCACTGAACTACAATTGAAGGTCAGCCTACTTGTTTCCCTTCTGTCGCCAGCCTTCATGACACTTGGTATCCTCAGGAAGTATAGTAACTGCCTTATGCTCACACACAGCTATCCTTTGCTTAGTACTTCTAATTCTGTTTGTGAAAGATGCAAATATTTCCTTAAGCTGGAGGCTTTACTCTCACAAAGAGACATTAACTGTCAGCAGCACACACTTCCAACCCATTCTGAACAAAGTAACATTAAAATGTTTGAAATGAAGCAGCGCACACTTCCACCACATTCTGAACAATGTCACACTAAAAAGTGCAATTGTGTACACTTACCATAAATGTAGATGTTCGAGTGTATTCACTGCCACAGTCTTGACTTGTGGTATTTCCTGCCATGAAAGCCAGTGGCCTGCCCGACTACCAGAGGAAAAAAATCTCCCTCCTCCAACAGCTGGAGGACACTTTGACTGATGTCAATATGCTCAGGTATAAAGGGAGGCAGCCAACGTCATGACTTCAGTTTTTTCTTGCCCCCCTGAAGGTAGGAGCCCCTCAAGATGGGTCGTAAAGTAAAGGGCCTAAGACAGAAAAAGGGTAAGAGGAGGGACCCCTTGGCTTGAGAGGAATCTTATTCCAGCCTATCCTGTAGGCTAAGTGAGAAGGAGGGAGGGAAAGAAGACTGCAACAGTGAATAGACTCAAACATCTACATTTATGGTAAGTGTACACAACTATACTATGTTCTTTGTGTTTTACTGTTGCAGTCCTGACTTGTGGGATGTGTCCCAAAGCTGAGATGAGGGTGGAAGGTAGATTAAGGAGAGGACAGGATGCTCTGTAGAATGGAAGTGGCAAATCCTGCTCTGGATTTGGAATAAGCTGATAAGTGGTAATGTTTGGTGAAGGTATGTACAGATGACCATGTAGCAGCTTCCAGAATGTCCTTGGTAGAGACCCTTTTTAGAAAGGCAGCAGAGGTAGCAGTAGCCCTAGTAGTGTAAGTCTTGACAGCATCAGGCGGCTTCTTACCATGATGGCTTTAACAAAAGGAGATGCAGTGAAAGATCCATTTGGAGATAGTCTGCTTGGAAACTGGTTTACCTTCAGAACTGATGGCAAAAGCCACAAACAGTTGGTCTGATTTTCTCAAAGTCTTAGTTCTGTCAAGATAGTAATAGAGCTGAAGAATTCTTTCCCTCTGGCTTTGTGGATTAGGAAAGAGGTAGGCAGGTGAATAGCCTGATTTAATGAGGTGTCTGCCACCACCTTAGGCATAAAGGAAGGGTTACTCCTGAAGGACACTCTGGATGGAAGATGAGGAAAGGTTCCACTGCCATGAGAGCCTGCAGCTAAGAGACTCCTCTAGCAGAAGTGATGGCCAACAAAAGGTCAGTTTTCCAAGTTAGAAACTTAAGTTAGCGGAAACCGCTGGTTCAGAAAGAGGCAGGGTCAGTTTTCCAGAACAAAATTGAGGTCCCATAAAGGAGGTGGTTGTCTCCTAGGTGGCCAGATATGAATTAATCCCTTAAGAAACTGCTTGAGAAGTGGGTGAGAGATGACAGGAGGTAAACCAGGGATATGGACCGAAATGACAGAGGCATGAATTTTAATGGAGGAATAAGATAAGGCCTTAGTAACCAAATTAGCCAGGTAATCTAGTATGATAGGGATCTTGGCTAAGAGAAGATTCTGGCCCTGTTTTTCACCCACTTAGCTGAGTAAGATTTCCTAGTAAGTACTGGGCTTTCTGGCATCTTTAAGAATGTCTTGAACTTGTTTGCTTAGGGCAGGATCCATGCAGGATGATGTGGAATTAACCCAGCTGAGAGATTGAGTGTCTGCAGGTTGGGATGTACAATATTTCCCTTGTCCATATTCAGAAGGTCTACTGTCAGGTAACTTCTATGGTTTCTCATTGGTTCAGTTGAATAGCAGGGGATACCAGTGCTGCCTGGGACAGTCTGGGGCTATCAGTATTGCCCTTGGCCCCTCTTCCCTTATTTTAGTAGCACTCAGGAGAGCAGAGATAAGGGAGAGAATGCATGCATGAAAAGGTGAGTCCAAGGGAAAGCAAATGCATCTCTCTTCCAGGCTGAAACTATGATGCTCTTGGAGCAGAATTTTTTTGGTTGAGTATTTTTACTGGTGGCAAAAAAGTCTACATGGGGAATTCCCCATTTCATGGCTATGGTGAGAAATGTTTCCTGATGCCAATGCCATTCATGGGGGTCCATCAGGTTTCTGCTGAGGTGATCCACTAGAAGGTTTTGTTCCCCCTGGCAGGTATTATGCCAAATGGTATAACCCCAGAGAGTGAGCAGTCTGCCAAACATGCATTGCTAGGTGACAGACAGGTTAGGAGCGAGTACCCTCTGCTTGTTTATGTACCACATGACTGTGCTGTTGTCTGTTTTTACTAATAGGACTGCTGGTTTCCATTTTTCTCTGAATGTTACCAGGTCATGCTGAACTGCCATAAGTTCTTTCAAGTTTATGTGTTTGTCACTGAACTGATTTTCCCACTTCCCCTGGATCTGGAAGTGACTGAAATGGGCTCCGCAGGCTGTCTCTGAGGCATCTGTGGTTAAGAGTATGATTGTGGGGGGAGAACCTGAAAGGAAGGCCCTGGTTCTGAGCACAAGCTCGTGCCCACCATATGAATTCCACCTTGAGGCAAGGAATCAACTGTATCTTGGTTGAGAGGGGCTGTGCATGCTGGTACCACACATTTTTGAGGTACCACTGGAGTTTTCTTATGTATAGCCTGGCCAGGGGGACCATGAGGATGCAGGATGCTATGTAACCCAGTGCTCTGAGGAACTCTTTTGCTGTGAGGCATTGTCTCTCTGTGATCTTTAGGAAGTACTGTGTCAGGAAAGAGAGTTTGTTCAGTGATAAGATGGCTTTTTGTAGGGAGGAATCAAGGAAAGGCCCCAGGAATACAATCCTGGTTGAAGGCTCTGTGTTTGACTTCTGATGATTTATAGTGAAACCCAGGGAGGTCAAGAGATTCTAAGTGAACAGCAAATTTAAGTGGAGCTTTGAAGGGCTTGTGGCTGGTATGAGGTAACTGTCCAGGTAGGGGTAAAGTTGGTCAGCTCTAGTTCTGCAAAAGGTGATTAGAGGAGCTGAACACTTTGTGAATATTGTTGGAGTAGTAGACAAGCCAAAGGGCACAGCACAAAACTGATAGTGATCAGTAGCTGCACTGAAGCATAAGAAGCTTGTGTGTGATTCCTCTGTGGGAATGTGCAAGCAGGCATCTTTTAGATCCAGGGTGACTATGAAGGCTTGTGGGGATATCATGGGTAAAAGTTTTGAAAGGCTTGTGGAGACATCATGGGTAAAAGTTTTGAAGAGTTAACATTTTGAATTTTGGAACCAGCAGGAATTAATTGAGGGCAGATAGGTCAGGATTCCCCAATGGGTACTTAGCTTTCTGAAGACTTTTTTCTGGTGTGGATCGACCAACACACTGACTGGAACTCTGCTTCAGGCTCCAGCGGCAAGAAAAGACTGAAGTCATGACATCGGCTGGCTCCCTTTATACCTGAGCATACTGACTTCGGTCAAGGCATCCACTAGCTGTTGGAGGAGGGAAAATTTTTTTCTAGTAGTTGGGCTGGCCAAGGGCTTTCATGGCAGGAAATCCCACAAGTCAGGACGACAATAGTGAAAAATAAAGAACATCAATAAATTGAAGCAGCTCACACTTCTGTCACATTCTGAACAAAGTAGCACTAAAATGATTAAATTGAAGCAGTACACACTTCCACCCAATTCTGAATAAAGTCACACTAAAACATTTGAATTGAAGCAGCAGACACTTCTGCTATGTTGTGAACAAAGTCACTCTAAAACATTTGAATTGAAGAAGAACACGTCCACCATATTCTGAACAAAGTCACACTAAAACGATTGAACTGAGACTGTAAAAAATCTTTGCCAAAAGCCTCCTAGATCCACAAAGTTTAAGTTTCAGTATAAATCCAGCTTCTTATCTCTTTCAGGCATACTTTCACCAAAGAGTCACATCACACGGAATCTGCTACACAAAACCACTTTGCTCATAAAAATACCCTAGTCTTCACTGTGTCTATAGTTAGACATGCTGATTAACCACTCACTGTGCCAGAAAAAGAAAGGGTGACTGTCTTTCAGGTGCCAGAATCTCTGACATCTCAAGAGCTCTTAAGACCATTTCACCTGAGTAATATAACTATTACATGGTGGTGGTCCATGTGAGAGTGAATGACTTTGGAACTCAGAAACTTGAAGGTTATACAGAGGGAGACATTTTAGACCTGTCCATTTATGTTAGAAATGTAAGCAAAACACCAGTCATAAGTGGAATCCTTCCTTCTCCAAGAATATTACCCTGACGCAAAGAAGAGATAATTGGCTTCAACAACTGGAAAAACACGTGGTGCCATTGCAAGGGGGATACAGTATATGCGAGAATGGAATGAGCTGTGTGACAGTACTACATACTTATGGCCTACATCTCACATTCCATGGGTTTCGCATGCTGGCTAATGACTTTGCTGCTCTGCTACTGCCTTTTTTTAGGCACACTCCATCTAACAGACATATAAAAGTAACTGTAACACATGTTGAACTGTACTGCCACTTAACTGCAGTTCATCTATTCTCCTGGTACTCTCTCCATATCACCTAACTGCAGTTTGAGTCAATTGTTTGTTTTTATTTGACTTGCCCATCCTCCAGAATCTGGCTGAGAGACCTGTCAATCACTCCCACAGGACTCTTCCTGCAATTAATCCCTACCCCCCAACTAGGAATGCATAGGACAGAAGTTATATAAGGGCCTGATAACAATGGTGCCATCTTTAAAACAAATTAATACTTCTCTTCTGCAGTCATCTTCCCTCTCTGTGAAGTGTGCTCACTACAAACAAGAGCATAGTCTGATTTGGTGCCCTGCTCCGTTCACCTCGCTTCACTCGGCTCACTCAGCTCCCCTACCCTACCCCCATATCCTACCCACCCACCCCACTACACCTACTTCTATTTTTAACCCCTCATCACCTGACCAGTACCTACTCCAATCACCTACCTCTTAACATTCTCTCCATCCGCACCCCCTATCTGACTCCCTGCCTGATAAACACACATATTAGCAATTGACCACACCCTCACACCCACCTGTCTACTTCAACCACTGTACTGCTTACAGCCAAGCACCACTACTATACAATATGCAAATCACATTAGCATCTCTCTCACTAGCTCTTACAACTCTAGCCTATATCACATTCACACATACTAACACACCACTGGACAATGCAACATACCATACAACTCATATTTCCACACTTACAAAAACCCACATAAATTTTGCTATCAGCTCTGCAATATTCAATGATAGCACAATACTACACATACACAGAATCTACATCCCAAGATGGTTTCATAGTTTCATAGTATAGTACTAGGCTATCTGCCCTGGGGCATTTGTAAGCCTAGCCATAGTGATGTGGCATTTGCCACCCCATGAAATGGTGCAAAAATGTACAGAATACATTTAGAATACTGTGTCTAGTAGTGACACAATGAAGGTCCCCTTATATAATAGAATTAGTTTACTGTGCCCCTGTCTAGCAGTGACACAGATGTGACCCCTGGGGTAAACTTACAATCTCCCATCCACTCATCAAGATTTCTCTTGAAGAGAGTCAGTGAGGGGCTTTGCCTAATATGAACTGGGATCTTGTTCCAAAGCATGGGAAGCCTCTGGGTTATGAATCTATCCCTCCAGCATGTCCTATTCATACTTGTGCCGAGGTTTAAGTTGTTAGCTCTCGTGGTCCTGATGGACTTGGATTTTTTGAGGTGGAGCATGTCCATCAGATCCTGATTGGACATGGCCTTGTACGTCAGGCAGAGATCACCTCTGAGCAGGCTGTATGATACTGAATAGAGCTGAAGTTTCTTTAGTCTGGCAGAATAAGACATATGTTGGAGAACCTTGATCCTCTTGGTGAGGTACTTTTGTGGTCTCTCCAGCTGTTGCAAATGCCGGGTGAGGTACATACCAAATGGGGCATTGTACTCAATCATGGGTCTGATGAGGGAGGAATATAGGGGTACAATGACATCCTTGGATCTGGATGTGAATCTCTTCATGATGAGGTGTGCAAGGTAGAATGTTTTTCTAACCACTTTGGCAACGTGGGTATCAAATGAGAGGTCGCTCTCGACTTGGGTCCCTAGGTCTCTGATTACTTTTTCAGTACTCAGTGGGTTGCTGTCTATGTGATAATTTGTGGGTACTTTGTTTTTCCCAAAGGGGATGACTATACATTTTTTGGCATTTAGTTTAAGGCCGTGACTCTGGCACCAGTTGTCCGTTTCTGTGAGGCCTTTTTGTAGGATGTGTGTGTCTGCTGGTGTATCGACTATGGCGCCTAGTTTGCAGTAATCTGCGAACTTTGTCAGCCACAGCCCTCCTGTGTTTGCTTTAATATCTGAGAAATAAATGCCGAACAAGAGGGGTCCCAGGACAGATCCCTGTGGGACACCACTTGTGACTGGCTTTGAGTCTGACATTGCTTCAGCGATTTTAACTTTATGGGTTCTGTCCTTTAGCCAGTTTGCAACCCATCTAGTGACATAAGGGTTTACATATAAGCTGTTGAGCTTATCTATGATGCCTGAGTGGGGTATTGTGTTGAAGGCCTTAGACAAGTCCAGGTATGCTGTATGGACTGCTTTGCCCTCGTCAATGGCTCTAGTGACTGTTTCGAAAAAGTCAACCAGGTTTAAAAGGCAGGATCTGCCCTTTACAAAGCCAAACTGGGTGGGGTCAAGTGTCTGTAGGTCCCCTATGTCTCTGTTTATGAGTTCCATAATGATTCTTTCCATAGCTTTGCAGACCAGGCTGGTTAAGCTTATGGGGCGGTAGTTTCCAGGGTCTGTAGAGGCACCCCCTTTGTGGAGTTGGACCACTGTTGCTGTACGCCAGTGTTCAGGTACATATCCCGAAGTAAGGCTAAGGTTAAATAGCATTTTTATGTGTGGGTTTAGCTCTCACGTAACACGCAACCCGGGATACCGTCAGATCCCATTGATGCTGTGTTTTTGCTTTGTTTAGGCGGTTCTCACTTGGACATCTGTGATGACAGGGAGATTACATTCAGCTGGGATAAAGTATTTCTTTTTGGGGTGAAGGAGGGAGAAATTTGCACTGAACCTGTCAGCCAGAATGTTGGCAATATCTGTGGGTTCAGTGTATTTTTTATTGTTGTGAACCAACTCTGAGCATATCTGAGGGTTTCTGCCCAGGTTTCTAACATAGCTGAAGAAGGCTTTGTGGTTATCTTTAGTGTCCTTAGCGATTTTTCACTCAAAGTTGGCCTTGGATGTTTTATGAGAGAACGAAGTTTTCTGCTAATGTTGATCAGAGATGTCTTCCCTTCATGGGATTTTGCTCTGACCGCAGTAGCTTCCTTCTTTTGTTATACAATTTGTTTATGGCTGAGGTCCACCAGACAGGACGCTTACCTTTGGTGGAGAGGGACTTGGATTTGTTTGGGATTGCTTGATCCATGCATTCTTGGAGATGTCCATAGAAAGCATTTGTGAAGGATTCGGCATCGTGGGATGTGGTATCCACTGGCACAGTGGGCTTAAAGGATACCATCTCAGTCTTAAGAAGAGTGAAGTCTGCTTTTGAGAAGTTTTTCACTGTGGTCTTTTGTGCTGGGGGTGGAGGTGGGATATGTATATCCAGGGTGATTAGTTTGTGGTCTGATCTCACTAGTGAAGGGTATACTTCCGGTGTGGAGCATTTTGTCCTCATGTTTGTGATGATCAGGTCTAGTATATTATGTCCCCTAGTGGGAGAGGTGACCAATTGTTCCAGTGCATTTGAATTTATGAATTCCAAGAACCTTTGGGCTAGGGTATTAGGGCTAGAATAATGTACCCAATCTATGTTTGGGTAGTTGAAGTCTCCCAGTATGATTGTATTTTGTGATACATTCATATCCTCCAATGTCTTCAGGAAGGCTGAGTGGAGTTCTTGAGATTGGGAGGGTGGTCTGTAACATGCTACCAGTTGTATAGCAGTTTTGCCTATGGTTAATTGCACCTGTATGGTCTCTGATGCTTCATGTGTTGCTCCTAACCTGGAGGTGTGGGTGTATGGACACTCCCCCTCCCTTTGTGGTTCGGCCCGGATTTTGGGGCCGAAAAGCATGATACGAGGTATAGCCTGGTAGCGCTGGGGTGCTCTCAGGAGCCTTGAACCAGGTTTCAGTTACTGCACAGACGTCGATGTTCTCCATGCTGAGGAGTGCATCAAGTGCCTGCATCTTGAGATTTAGACTTCTGGCATTGAGCAGCATTACCCTTATTTTTTTTCCATTATTGTTTTCTAAGGAGGTGGGTTTGTCTTTTGAGCCTTGCCTAAAAAGGCACTATGGGGGTGGCAAGAGCCTTAGCCAATATCTGAAGCCCAGTGGTGACAGGTGTAAGCCATCCCTTGCAAAGCAGTGTGGCCTGTCCAACATGTCATCCCAGGCAGACAGACATTGGATCCCCTTAGAATGACACCAGTACTTGAGCCAATTGTTAAAGCTGATCATCTTGTCTTTGTATTGTGGTATAATTCTTGGTGAGGGCAAGATGCTGCTCAGGGTCAGGGTCATACCAGCCTGGGCTACATAATCGGAGAGCTCCTCTATGTCTCTTTTCATGTAGTCCAGGGAGGTACGTCTCAGGTCATTAACACCAGCATGGACAATGACGGAGTCATATTTGTACTTGCTTTGGAGTGACTTGAGTGCGTGTGTTATGTGGCGGATCCTAGCTCCCAATAGGCAGCTCACAGTCACCTTCACCTTGTTCAGCCTGGTCAGCGGGACATCAGTGTGTCTGGCTATAGAGTCACCTATTACTAGTGTATCAGCCAAGGTGTTTGGTCTTAAGGGCTGTGATTGGTTGACACACTGATTTATTGAAGTATGTGTTGCATGTGTTTTGTTTTGAGGTGGTGAATTTTTGGGTGTCTGCTTTAGGAGCCTCTGTTGTTTTGGTAAGTTTTTTGTTAGAGCCTCCGAGTATGTCTTTGTGTTTTATGTGTTTGGTTTGCAGTTGTGGTAGGTCTATGTGGGACTGGGATTGTTGTGTGTGTGGTTGCCATCTCCTCCTGTCTGGTCATGCCAGCCCTGAGTTGAGAGAGTTCGGCCTCCAGTTTGGCTATATAGTTGCATCTCTCACATGTATTTGTGTTTGTTGGGAGGAGGAGAGGGTTGTCTGTGTACATGAGACAATTGTAGCATTGTCTCAAGATATCCAGACTGACCAGCTGAACTGGAGATGACGCCAGTAATCTACCACTCGACATGCTAGAACTGTATAAGGGAGTGATGTACCTTTAAGGGAAGTGGATTTTCACAGGGGTGGTAAGTAGATGTAGTGCTTTACTTAGTACGAGAGTGCTTACTTAGTAGAGAAGTATTGAGAACAAGTGCTAGGCTTATAATATAGTAAGTAGTCTGGTTATACTAAGAGTAGAGCTTCCTTAAGGGAAAATTTGAAGAGCAGACTTGGCGGAGCCAGAAAAAGTTTAACCTTGTTTAACCGCGCTCGCGCTATGCGACAACCATAAAGCCATGCAAACGGATTTTAAACAGTGAACTACAAAAGAGCTAGAAATGGTCCAAAACAACCAATTACTACTGCTTCTTGTGCTGAGGTCACTTCCTACAGAGACAGGTAGGCTGCTCAAGGCTCCCCACTCCCACTGGTGAGCAAAGAAACTTCCCTCTATCCAAGTAAGGTAATGGACAACACAGGAACTACACCACAGCCCAGAATACAGCAATGCCTGTAAACTGGTCTAAACTAGTCGAGTAAGGCGGGAAAACAAGGATTATTTTTTTTTGTTTATTTGTTTTTTTGGTAGAAACACACAGAAAATGCAGAAACAGTGATAAATTAGTTACACAGGCTAGCACACTTTAGTGGGCAGCCTCCACAGTTAAATTAAACAAACAAACAACAAACTTTCGATCAAATTCGACTAAAATGTAACTTTAAGTGCAGATTTTAAAATAATGCAGCAAAGAGTTAAAAAAACAGTTCAAGCTAGTTCAGTGTAAGCTACAGAAGCTATTCCAAGTGAAAGAAAAAGCAAAGATACTTAAATCCAGAAAGTAGTCGCTTTTCTGAGTTCCCTGCTGCTAGGACCACTCTACAGACCCACGAGGAGCTTGTCTGAGTAGTATAGCCAGAAAAAAAATGCCCAGAGGCGGATTTTAAACAGTGAACTACAAAAGAGCTAGAAATGGTCCAAAACAACCAATTACTGCTGTTTCTTGTGCTGAGGTCACTTCCTACAGGGACAGGTAGGCTGCTCAAGGCTCCCCACTCCCACTGGTGAGCAAAGAAACTTCCTTCTATCCAAGTAAGGTAATGGACAACACAGGAACTACACCACAGCCCAGAATACAGCAATGCCTGTAAACTGGTCTAAACTAGTCGAGAGCGGAAAACAAGGATTATTTTTTTGTTTATTTGTTTTTTAGGTAGAAACACACAGAAAATGCAGAAACAGTGATACATTAGTTACACAGGCTAGCACACTTTAGTGGGCAGCCTCCACAGTTAAATTAAACAAACAAACTCGATCAAATTCTGATGCTAAAAATGTACACTAGGAAAAAAAAAACATCACTTAGA